>NC_133617.1:14047501-14227501 GCF_048593235.1 Sminthopsis crassicaudata
AAGGCGGTTCCAATAGGCTTGTGTTGTTAGAAAGAGCCATTCGTATCCAGAGAGAGAGAGCTACAAGACTGAGTGCAGCCCAAAGCACAGTTTTTACCTTTGTCATTGTTATTGTTTGGATTTTCTTTCTTGGGTGTTTTTTCCTTTCGTTCTTATTTTTGGGGAGCAGTATGACAAACATGGAAATCTGTTAGGAAGACTCGCACATGTTTAACCTCTATTGGATTGCTTTCCGGCCAGGAGAGGAAGCAAATGGAGAGGGGGGAGAGAAATTTGGAACACGAGGTTTTGCAATGTTGGAAACGACCTTTGCATGTACTTGGAAAAATAAAAAGCTATTTTTTAAAAAGTTGGAGTATCCACACAAAAAGAAATGCCGCCTTTTCTTCCCTTTTCCTTATCTGCCTGGAGTCCCCAATTCATTATTCTCAAGCCCCACTTAGGTGAGAGAAATATGCTGAGCCGGAGTACCTCTATTCCTACTACAAATAGGCCGCCTCCTTGCCCAGGACCTTCTCAGGGCACCAGCATGGAACCAGCGCCCAGGCCCTAGAGTTCTTCCTCTATGTCGGGAGGATCTGGGGATCATGGGAGTCAGGGCTGGAAGGGACTTTGGCACAGAGAACAGTGTTGGGTTTTGAGTCAGGAAATCTTTGGTTCAAATCCTAGCTTAGGGGCAGCTAGGTGGCGCAGTGGATAGAGCACCACCCCTGAATTCAGGAGGACCAGAGTTCAAATCTGGTCTCAGACACTTAACACTTCCTGGCTGTGTGACCCTGGGCAAGTCACTTAACCCCAGCCTCAAAACAAAAACAAAAACAAAAACAAAAACAAACCAAAAAAAAACCAAAAAAACCCCAAATCCTAGCTTGGCACAGAGTGTGACTCTGGAGAAGACACCAAGCCTCTGCTGGTTCTGGCAGGGGGCTGGGACTTACCTACAAGTCTTAGCTGGGCTGAGATCTGCTTTGAGAAAGGGAGTTCCCAGGCTGGGAGGTCTTAAATCCTCTGTGTGTCTTTCATTCACTGCGCCCTTTACTGGATATTGGGAGACCAGAGGCGGTCTTTATCATCCCCTCGATGCAACCCAAAAAGCCTTTATTAAGTGCCCACTGTGTGTAAGGCGCTGGGCACACTGATACAAAGTGAAAAGTCAGTCCCGATTCTCCCATCGGGTAAATCACGTACAGAGATTGTTGTTGGGCCTTCATTTCCGCTCTCGTCCTGTGTGGACTGGATTTCCGGGACGTAGACTTGCACAGTCCTTCTCGGTCTCCTTTCCAGAGTCATGGGAAGTCCAGAGGCAGCAGCACAAAAGCCAGCTTGGTCTCCTGCTCCCATGGAGGGGGAGGGGGAGGGGTTCCTCCACAGAAGAGCCATCTGAAGAAGAGAGTTAGCCAGTGGAGGATCCCCATGGGCCCCTGGGAGGAAGCCCGAGAGTGGGGGATGAGAGAAGTGCGCAAGGGGCTGGGAGGGCTTTGTGAGGGTGCAGAGAGGGAGGCTGCAATGTCCAACGTGGAGAACATCTGGGTGGAGCAGTGGGGAGCAGGGGAGTCTGGAAAGGAGCCACTTAAACCTTTTGAGCAGGGGCACGGGCCCGGCCAACTAGGTGGAACCATGGAGCTCAAGGCCTCGGGCCTGGAGTCAAGAAAACTCATAGTCCCGAGTTCAAACCCACCCTCAGACACTTACCAGCTGGGTGACCTTAGCCAAGTCACTTAACCCCATGAAAACTGGTTCCCCGTGGGTAAAATGGGCTGGAGCAGGAGCTGGCCAGCCTCGCAGTATCTGCCAAGAAAACCCCAAAACGGGGTCAGGGAGAATCAGACGGCTCAGTAACCACAAACCCGCTCAGTAACAGCGATTTCCAGAGGGAGACGCAATTTCCCAGAAGTCAAGGGTGGGAACCCCACGTGGGAGAAGGAGCTGATGGGAGAGAGGATGAGCCCCGGGAAAGGCAGGAGGCAATGCAGCAGTTAAGAAATCACTGGTGACCTTTGAGAAATCAGCTCCAGTGGAGCGATGGGGTCACAGGTCGGGGGCTTGACAAATGAACAGCTGTTGAGAAAATGGAATAAATGACCTTTTTTCTCGGAGTTTGGGGGGGGGGGCGCGAAGCCCGTTCCTGGCTGCTGGTTTAAGGGAAGGGTGGCAAGATCTGCAGAGCCCCCCCACGCGCTGGGGGGGCTCCCGAGGAGTGGGAGGTAGCCCGGATGTTATGGTGTGTATGTGGGGGGTACAGTGACCCCGTTTTTCGGGGGGGGGGGAAGAACCGAGGCCACGTTCTCTGTGCCAGCAAGCGCCCTAAACACGCCTGGGAGCCAGATCTCCTGCTTTCCTTCTCCCTTCCTTCTAAAGAATGAAGCAGATTTTAGGGGTTGCGGGGAATGGTAATCTACTCCTTTGAGGGACCCCCTGGGGGAATGGGGAAAGTCTGGCCCCTGGGCTGAGCCGAAGGAGCCCTTGCTTAGAGGTCGCAGAGGATTCTGGGGACCCCAACTGGGAGGCGGGAGCTCGAGGGAGTGGGGGCACTTTCTCGGGGCGCCCCGCCCCAAGTGCCCGCTCAGCCTCCCTCGTTTCCCTGGCCTTTTAAACAATTAACTCCTTTATGCCCCTGGGAAAGCCTAGAAAGATGGGGATGACTCGGCTGGATCTTCCGGAGATTTCCCTGGAGCCGGCTCTCTCCTCCTGGGGCTGAAGCCTGGGGGATGGGGGCGGGGAGGGGGGGGCGGCGGCTGAGGGGGTGAGATCCAGACACAGAATGCGGAGCCAGCTGCCCCGCCCCCCCCTTGTTCCTCGTTCCCAGGCTGAGAAACGCGGAGTAGATGGGAAGGCTCAGGAGAGTCCTCACAAGCGCCAGGCACTTAAGAACTCGGGGCTTTTGCCAGCCCATGCGGCGTTGGCAGCCAGCAGCCCGCAAGCACTTATTGAGCACTTAGTGTGTACCAGGCTCGCTTGCCAAAGCAAGAAAGAGGAAGCGGGCTCTCTGGAATCGGGAAGGAGGGAGCTGGCTCCTGGGGCCTCTCCCCATCGGCTCTCCCGGCTGCTCTTCTCTCTGGCCCCGTGGGAAGGAGCCCCGGGGATGCAGCCGGCTGGTACCAGGGAGCGCCCGAGAGCCGGGAGCCTCCCCGCTCGGGCTCTGGGTCACCTTGGCTTCCCTCCCGCTCCATGCAGCGGCGCCGGCGCCGGAGGAGAGAGCGGAGGCCGGGGCTTCCACTTCTGGCCTCCTGCTCCTGGGCCTCAAAGGCCGGACTGCCAATGCCGCCCTTCCCTCTCCCCAGGTCAGGCGCGGGTCCAAGGGCCAGAGAGACCACCCACCCCAAGCTCCTTGAAGGCAGAACTGGCTTTTTCCGGCTGGGATTTGTATTCCCGGAGCTCGGCACACAGTAAGTGCTTAATAACCGTCCTCCAGTCCGCCGCCACTGGCCATGTTGTACTTGCCCGGCCCCTCACCTCTGCGCTGGGGCGGGCAGGGGCCTCCTCTGCCGGCTTCTCGGCCGCCTGGCCTTCCTAAGGTACAAAGAGCTCTGGGATGTGTGCGCGCGTGTGAGGGTGTGAGTGTGAGTGTGAAAATGGGTGTGTGACCAGGAGTTCTTTCCATTTCCGTACACTGAGGATTCTGGGGAACTGACTGGCGCACCCCAAAGGGGTGACTCTGGGACCGCCATGCTCCTGGTACTTTGGCAGGGACAGCAAAGAAATGGTGTGGGCACAGAGGCCCCCTTCCAGTGCTGCTCCAATGCCCACCTGCAGGCAGCGCCTGTTTGCCTCCACCTGATTTCCCCCTGGGGTCATTTGGGGGGTCACAGCCTCCCACATCCTTACTGCCCCCCTGTGGTTAACAAGGGGGGGAAGGAGATGCCTGGCGGTAAGAAGGCAGGGGAGAATGGCAGCAGCCGGGACTGACTGGGGAGGAGCAGGCTCCTGGTCAAGTCCATTGGGGGACCAGCTCCCAGAGGAGCCGAAGCTGCTGTTTTCACATGGGGCAGAGTGGGGCAGGAAAGGAGGGGGGATGGGATCCAGGGACTCCAAAGAGGAGGATCACGGCTCTCTGCCTGGTTCTGGTGGGCAGAAATGAGAGCAATGGGTAGAGGCTGTGGAGGGAAGACTGAGGCTCAATGTCATTGCCAGTTAGCGCTGTCCAAGAGCGCGTGGGCTGTCTGTCCTTGGAGGCCTTTGTGCAGACATGGGGCACCGCCTGTCACATGTGGTATAGAGACTTTTGGGAGGCTCCCTTTAACTGGGAGATTCGGGGATTTTGAGCGTCCCGTTGTTCTTGCTGTTGTTCTCCAGCTGGGCCAGACTCTTCCTGATCCCATTTGGGGTTTCCTTGGCAGGGAGACTTTAGTGGTGGCCATTGCCTCCTCCGGCTCATTTTTCCGATGAGGAAACTGAGGTCGTCGGAGTCATAGCTGAGGGTGGATTTGAACTCGGGAAGAAGTTTCCTGATTCCCAGCCCAGTGCTCCATCCACTCTGGCTCCGCCTAGCTGCCCCCGGCCCAGTCATCCATGGTTCCAAGAGTCACTACTGGGCCAGCGGTGCAGAGATGGAAAGGGAAAACCCAACCTGAACATAGCCGGCCTGAGACCCACGAGGGGCCAAACGGGAACAGAAAGGACAAGCTGTCCCCTAACGAGGAGGAACGATTTATAGGCTCCTTTGGGGGAAATTTGTATGCCAGCCACTCCAGGCGATGTTTTCAAGCACCTTTAGCTTGGCTTCCGGCCACCCTGACAAAGTAGATGGCTGATCTACATAGAACAAAATGGCGCACTGTTCCGGGATGTGCTATTCATTTAATGGACCCCTGACAAAGTAGATGTCTGTCTGGTCTATACAGAACAAAATGGCGCACTGTTCCGGGATGTGCTATTCATTTAATGGACCCCTGACAAAGTAGATGTCTGGTCTATACAGAACAAAATGGCGCACTGTTCCGGGATGTGCTATTCATTTAAGGGACCCCTTTTTATCCCCCTCAACAGAGCCACACCATTTATTGTCTGGCTAAACTCTTCGCTGCTGACTCAGAGAGCAACCCGAGGGCCCCCAGACCAGGCCTCCTTTGCGGTCTGGCCCCCACAGCCGGAATTCAGGGGGTCACGGGGCCCACCTGCTGACCAATTGTCACCGAGTGAGCAGTAAAACCCAAGAACAGCCCCCCCCACAATCCCCATCAGGTCAGGGATAACAAGCTTTGTCGGAACAGTCCCTGAAGGGGCTGCAGGCCCCGCCATCTCAGCAACTGGAGACCCTTCAAAAGAAAGATCTCCCCAAGCCAGGAGACACATTAAAACAAGTGGGATTTCCTCCATGAAAATGCTGCTAAAAAGATCTCATTGGCACTGGCCTCCTCCCTGCCTCCTCCAAGGACCGCCGGCTCTTTCCATCTGCTTTACAGGCCAGACCTCCCATGAGTGTGGTTCCCCTCCCCTCCCCCATCGGACCGGTTCTATTTTCTACAGGGGCCCTGGCCCTTAACGTTGGGCTCGCACATGGCGAGTGCTTAATAAATGTCCATCCATTCGTTCCTAGCTGGGTGACCTGGAGTAGATTAACTCCTCTCTTGGAGCTTCAAAATCAAGGTCACGGAAGGCCAGAGCCGGAAGTGGTCCCGAAGCCCTCGGGTCTGTTGGTCCAGTGGGAAGTGATGACTTTGGGGTCTGCCATCAGCTTCAGGGCCTGGCCTTGC
Organism: Sminthopsis crassicaudata; assembly: GCF_048593235.1. Taxonomy (NCBI): domain Eukaryota; kingdom Metazoa; phylum Chordata; class Mammalia; order Dasyuromorphia; family Dasyuridae; genus Sminthopsis; species Sminthopsis crassicaudata. The sequence continues at coordinate 14,053,195 of NC_133617.1, forward strand.
CCTTCACTTTGGAAAAGTCGAGTCATCCCTTGGTCTTCCGGCTGAGGAAGGGGCCGGATTAAGGCTCCTGATATTCCTCCCAGCTCTTTGGACCCCATTTTAGACAGGAGGAAATAGAGCCCATAAGAGAGCACTAGCCTCAGTGTCCTCATCTATGGAATGGTCCCCATGATGCTTTTATCATCTCACTGCAGTGGGGAACAGTCAGATGCAGTCTGTGGATAAGGCTCTTCTCAGGTTGGGGGGGGGTGATAGCAGCCTGCATGGAGCTGGGAGGCTGGGGGGGGTGAGCAAGTGGGTCAGGAGCCCCAGGGGATGCATTTCCCACTGCCCCACAGGAGCAACAGCAAGCCATTCTGAAGGGGCTGCTGGGGATCAGGCACAGGGCCGGCCCTGCCGCTCCCCGGGCCTGGCCCTGCCGCTCCCCGTGCCCGGCCCTGCCGCTCCCCAGGGTCCCTTCAAGGGAACCGTCCCGGCCTCCCCCCGCGGAGGGAGTCCCTTTCCGTCTGGAAGCTTGCCAGCTCAGCTACCTGACAGGCGCCTCCTCCCGCCCCGGCATCCCCAGGGGTTCCTGCTAGGCGGTGGGAGATTAGGCTGCTTCCTAATGCAGACTGGAATCCCCAGTGCCTGGGAGGGGGGAGGAGGGAGGGGGGAGGAGGGAGGGGGGAGGAGGGGGAAGGAGGGAGGGAAACAGACACAGACTCAGAAGGAGAAGAGAGGGAGAGAGAGGACAAAAAGAGACACAGACACGGAGAACACAGAGAACGGAAGAGAAAGAGGAGGCAGGAGAGAGAATAAGGGAAAGAGATGGGAGAGCCAGAGCCCACAGGGAAAACAGGGAGAAGAGGGAGGAGGGAGAGAAGCGGGAGAAAGGAAGGAGAGGGAGAGAGATGGCAGAGACAGTGTAAGAACAGGGAGGAGAGAGAAAAACAAGGGGAAGGAGAGACAGAGACAGAGAGGAGAGACACACACAGAGACAGAGACAGAGGCAGAGAGAGACGGAGAGAGGAGAGACGGAGAGGGAGACAGAGGGCGGGGGGAGTCGGTTCTAATATTCTTGCGGGCCGGCGGAGACTTCAGGAGCAGAATAGCAATGGGCTTCTCGGGCCGCGGAGCCCCGGGGGCCCGGAAATCCCCCAGATTCAGATGAAAGCGGCCGCTGTCTCCCGTTTTCCCCGGCCCGTTAATGGGAAGGACTTAATGGCTTCCGAGCGGCCGGGCTCTGGGCTCTCCAGCCGGAGAAAGGAGGGTCTGAGTGGGGGGAGGGGAGGGCGAGATCTAAGGGGGGGGCGGGGAGAGTCTCCCGGGGATTTCAGAGAAAGTGCCCTGGAGGCCGCCGGTGACGCCCCCCCCGTCCCCGCTCTGACAGGGGCTGCCTCGGCCCGGAGGGAGGCCCAGTCCGGCCGCGGCCTCCACGTCCCTTTGTCCTGCCCCCTCTCAGCACTAACTCTTTCCTCCTCGTCCCCGGAGGCCCGACGTCCGCCCAGCACCCCCTCCCCCACCCGGAGCTCCGTCTGGGGACGCGGGGGAAAGGACTTGTTCGAGGTCGCGCCGGCCGAGCCAGCTCCGAGTTCGAATCCGGCTTCCTGCGAGCCCGCGGCCCGGCGGGGCCGCCCTGCCCCCGCTCTGAAATGTTAGGGGCCGAGCACGCTGCTGAGAGGGCCGCGGAGGGGGGCACAGACTCCCCTCGAGTCCCCCCTTCTTTCTTTCCCGACTCAAAGCGGCCGTCGCTGGTCGGAGGAGCTTCGAATCCCGGCCGTGGAGCGAGGCCGGGACCACCGAGACTCAGTTTCCTCCTCTGTAAAAGGAAGAGTCAGCCTCGCCCGTCTCCGGGAGGGGCCGGGCGTCCCGCCCTGCCCGGCCCCAGCCCCTCCCCCATCTTTAGCTGTGTTAGCGCTTCAGGACCGGGCAGGGCGGGGGGCGATTACTAACCGCCGGGGGCCGGAGAGAGCGATGGACCTCATTCTGTGGGCCGGGGGCGGAGGCGGAGCCTTCTGGGGCAGCGCCGCCCCTCCCCTCCCTCTCCCCCCCCCCCCCCCCCCCCCGGCCCGCTGCCGTCGGGGAGACTCCGAGCCGAGGTTATCCCCGGGCTCCGTGGGAGCCCGCTCCGCCCCTCCCCCTTCTCCTCTCCCCCGCCCCGGCTCTCGGGCTCTCCTCCCTTTCTGTGTCTCTCCGGTCCTGTCTCTCCCCCATGGTCTCTCTGTCTCTCTGTCTCTCCCCTCATCGTCTCTGTCTCTCCCCTCATCGTCTCTGTCTCTCCCCTCGTTGTCTCTCTGTCTCTCCCTCATTGTCTCTCTGTCTCTCCCCTCATCGTCTCTGTCTCTCCCCTCGTTGTCTCTCTGTCTCTCCCTCATTGTCTCTCTGTCTCTCCCCCCATGGTCCCTCTGTCTCTCCCTCATTGTCTCTCTGTCTCTCCCCTCATTGTCCCTCTGTCTCTCCCCTCGTCGTCTCTCTGTCTCTCTCCTCATTGTCTCTCTGTCTCTCCCCTCGTCGTCTCTCTGTCTCTCCCCTCGTTGTCTCTCTGTCTCTCTGTCTCTCCCCTCATCGTCTCTGTCTCTCTCCTCATTGTCTCTGTCTCTCCCTCGTTGTCTCTCTGTCTCTCCCCTCGTCGTCTCTCTGTCTCTCCCCTCGTTGTCTCTCTGTCTCTCCCCTCGTCGTCTCTCTGTCTCTCCTCTCATTGTCTCTCTGTCTCTCCTCTCATTGTCTCTCTGTCTCTCCCCTCGTCGTCTCTCTGTCTCTCCTCTCGTTGTCTCTCTGTCTCTCTATGGACTAACTCCGCTGGGGCAGGGAGGAAGACGGGGATGGGGCCGGGCAGGCCTGGGGGGGAGGGAGGACCCGGACCCCGCGGGAGGGGCGGAGGAGGGGGCTCCTCCTTGGAGCCTCGGTTTGGGGATTTACTTCTTTTAAGTCCCAGGCTCCCTGGTCCCCAGGCTCACATGAGGGGGGAGGGGCGCGGAATCCCAGAATTTATCCTGGAAATAGCGGGTCTCCTCCAGGACTCCCTCCTCCAGGCTGATAAGAGAGAATTAGGTCAGCGCCCCCCCCCTTCCCGGCTTCCGCAGTGGGCTTTTTTCCTCCCCCAGCCACGGTACCCACCCAGCTCGTGGCAGGGGCCACTGGAGGGGCTGAGGGAGGTGGGCCCGCAGCAAATTATCACCGTCACCATCACCATCATCATCATCTTCAATATCATCATCACCATCATCATCATCATCATCATCATCATCATCATCACCATCATCATCATCATCATATCTTTTTATTTAATAAGCATGCCGGGTAGTTTTTCAACACTGACCCTTGCAAAGCCTTCTGGTCCGAATTTTCCCCTCCTTCCCCGCCCCCTCCCCAGAGGCAGGTAGTCCCATAGTGTTAAATGTGTTATGTTAAATACAATATATGGACACATATTTTTACAGTTGTCTTGCAGCAAATTATTCTTTAAAGACGAGAATACTGACTTAAAACCCAGGCCGGCTGGACACAAATGAATGACTCTGAACAAATAAAAATATTAACCTTAAATATTCCTGCCAACGAATAGAAAAATAAACAGCCCCCACAGGACCAGGAAGGGCTTTCCGCATTTACATGTAACTGTGTCCTCCAGGATCTTCTCTCGAGATTAAAAAGTCTTCTCGCATCTGCATCTGTGGGCTGTTGCTTGGGGAATAATCACGCCAGCTAAGCTTTCCGGGGCCCTCACCGGGGCCAGGCTGGCAGTAAATGATTGACCCGACCGGCCAGGATAAATGTGACAAGCCAGGACCATCCTTCTCCAGCTGTCCTGGCTGAGGGTGATACATCATCGGCCGGGCTTTTTTCTTGGCACCGAGCAAACACAGCAGCCCATAAACACCGGGACCCGGGACTCATTAAGCGCCCTGGTCAGATGGGAGTCACTCGGCCGAGCGTGGGGTGATCCTGGGCTGGGTCAAGGGGGGGGCTCCTCACTCATCGCCTGCTGGGGTCATCACAGGTCTGGGCTGGGCATGGGGGGCTCCTCACTCATCTGCTGGGGTCCTCATGGGACTCCTGGGCTGGGCATGGGGGGCTCCTCACTCATCTGCTGGGGTCACCATGGGACTCCTGGGCTGGGCACGGGGGGGGCTCCTACTCATCGCCTTCTGGGGTCATCACAGGTCTGGGCTGGGCATGGGGGGCTCCTCACTCATCTGCTGGGGTCCTCATGGGACTCCTGGGCTGGGCCATGGGGGGGGCTCCTACTCATCGCCTTCTGGGGTCATCATGGGTCTCCGGGCCTGGCGAGGAAGGGGCAGCTGAGGATGAAGGGCAGCAGTGGCTGCCAACAGGAGCCAAGGGGCCCAGAGCATGGGCAGGGGGCAGAGAGATGGCTCAGCAGCAGCAGGGAAAACTCATGGGCCTCTTCCCTACAGGGGAAAGGGACTGATTCTGGTCTCATTTCACGGGCACCCATCCAAGATCACACATCGAGGCAGCGCCGGAGCAGATTTTGTCCGAGGAGCTGGGTTGAACAGTGGCTCTATTACTTGTTCCCTGACACTGGGCAAATCTCTCTCTGGGTCTCAGTTTCCTCACCCGTAAAACTGGAGGATCAGCCAGATGAGCCTCTGTTACTGCTCAGCTCTGGGCCCCAGCGGCCATTCCTGGGGTGCCGCGCTCTGCTCTGGGGCTGGAGGGTGGCCAGTAGGGCAGGAATGTTCAGCTCCGAAGGCGTGGGGGATGGAGAAGACGCAGAATCCCCCACCTGGGACTGGCCCGCCCCTAATCCGGAGGCTCTCTTCAGTCCTTCCCATCCCAGCGTGGACAGGTCCCACCAGAACCAGCACCTTGATGAGGTGACAGGGAGGAGGGAAGAGCCACGGGGAGCCAGATCCCCCACCCCAGCAACGAGCTGAGGAGAACCTGCTGTCAATCAGGGCTGTCAGAACTAGGGCTGGCGCTAGTGAGCTGCTGAGCCCCGCAGGGGCTGGGCCGGAGCCAGGCTAAGGGCGCTTTTTGGCAGTGAAGCCCCTTGACCTTCAGGGGACGCTCCCGAGTCCCATCTCAGCATCCTGCTTTCTAAACGCACAGAGTAGAGATTGCAAAGGGAATCGTTTCTTACAGAAACACTTCTCCGGGCAGTCTCTCCACACACGTAAATGGTTCCATCTCTCAGAAAACCCCGCTTTATTAGCCCTTCCCATGGGGCCGGTCCCCTGGCCTCCAAGGTTCTCCCAGCCCGGAAGATTCTTCTGGTCTATGACTCACGATCGAAACATTTCCAGGTCTCTTGGTGGCTCCAGTGGCTCCAGTGGCTCCAGAGGCTCCGGTGGCTCCAGTGGCTTCAGTGGCTCCAGTGGCTCCAGAGGCTCCGGTGGCTCCAGAGGCTCCAGTGGCTCCAGAGGCTGCAGTGGCTCCAGTGGCTCCAGTGGCTCCAGTGGCTCCGGTGGCTCCGGTGGCTCCGGTGGCTCCAGTGGCTGCAGTTGGAATTTCCATCTTTCTTCCCGAAGGTCTCCCACACTTAGCATTCTCCATTTCAGTCTCATCATTCCTGCCGCTGGGAGGTCAGCGCCATTGATGCCGACCTTGTGGCTCGGGAGGGGGCCCAAGTCTGGGGCAGGCCTTTCTCGGCTGGGCGACAGCAGCTTCACAGTATTAACAAGATAATTGAGTTTAGGAGAAAAAAGCCCAGCTCTCCAGGAAGACAGCTGGGCAGATAGAGGGGGCGGGGAGAGGGAAGGGGGCCTCTTTGGATCTGCCTGGATTTCCACAGTCAGACAAGCTTAGGGGCTGCCCTGGCCACGCAGGCTGAGCGCCAGGCCTGACGGAGGAGGAGGCCTTTCAGGCGGAGTCAGCCGCAGGCTCTTGCTGTGATACATGGCCCTCTAATTTTCCCGGACTGCTTCTGTCACTGCTAAGAGGGACTTACCTATCTGTGGGTAAGCGAGCTCCGGCTCTCGCTCTTTGCAGCCAGATCTGCTTCTGCTGATTTATGCCCCACTGCAGTCACAGCGGGCAGGAGCACGGCCATCGTGGCCGGGGAGGGAGGCGCCTTCGGTTCTCTTCTCGGAGGAGCCCACGTCCATCCAGCCCCCACGGTGGGCAAGACACGGGGGCAAGCGGGCTGCATGTGAGCCGGCAGGCGCAGGCAGGAGCGGCCTTGGAGTCGGCCCTTGGAGGCCACAGCCGCGGTTTTCCCCTTTAACCTTCAGGCTGCGGTTGAGCCCCAGTAAGTAATTCCTCACCACGGAAAAGGGGCTCGTCCCCACCTCAAAGGCAGCCGCCGTCCAGAACAGGGGCCACACAACCCACATGGAAGATTAAGTAGTCTGAAGCCCGTGGGTCCCAACAGCAATAACGAATAATGGCGTTAATATTTACACCTATGACCTTATCTGATCCCCACAACCACCCTGGGACGAGCGTGTGATTTCCCTTTCACAAAGAAAAACCAAGTCATTTCGGGGTCACACAGGAAGTACCCAGGCTGGAGGCGGACTCTGGTCTTCAGGCTGGGTCAGAACCTGGGTCTGCTCGGCACAAAACGCTCCCTGGCCAGACTCTGGGCAGAGAGCCCCCCCGCCCCTTCCTTCACTTCCCGCTTTTCCTGGTGCCTCCCTCAATAACCGCCAGGCTCTCCTGTCCTTATCATCAGACTGGGAGCTCCTCGAGGACAGGGGCTGTCGTCTGACTTTACACTGAGCCCGGGACACAGCAGGTGCTTAATAAGTGCTTACTGACCAACTACACATTCTGCTGGAAAGCAGAACGGAGCCACAAATAGTGTCGAGATTCAGGTTGTAAAGCAACGGCCCAAGCCTGCCGCCATATGCTGGGATCTCGGGGGGGCCGGGTCAGGAGAGGCTGCGGACAAAGCCCCTCACTCTGGGGGCGGGGCCAGGAAGGGGCATCTTTGGGTCCGGGTGCCCATAAGGATGCTTGTGCAAAGGGCTGGGTCGCCCCATGGTTGGGCCGGGAGGAAAGCTGGTGACTCTCAGGCCACGTTTTGCTGCCCCGTGCTTTCCCCTTCTCCGTCCTTCCTGGAGAACCCAGCACCACTTTCCCCTCTGGGGACGTGGGGCTCTAGGGCTCATGGTACTGAGTCTGGGGCAGGGAAACCGGCTCAGGGGAAGAGGCATCTGCTCCTTTCTGTCCCACTGGCACCGGGCCACCCACATCCCTCTACCCACTCACACAGGGACACACACACACACACACACTCATACTCACACACAGGGACACACACACACACTCACACAGGGACACACACACACTCACACACATACACACTCACACAGGGACACACACACACTCACACACTCACACAGGGACACACACACACTCACACACACAGGGACACACACACTCACACAGGGACACACACACACTCACACACACAGGGACACACACTCACACACACACACACAGGGACACACACACACACACTCATACACACTCACACAGGGACACACACACACTCACACACACTCACACAGGGACACACACACACTCACACACACAGGGACACACACTCACACACACACAGGGACACACACACTCACACAGGGACACACACACACTCACACACACAGGGACACACACTCACACACACACACAGGGACACACACACACACACTCATACACACTCACACAGGGACACACACACACTCACACACACTCACACAGGGACACACACACACTCACACACACAGGGACACACACTCACACACACACAGGGACACACACACTCACACAGGGACACACACACACTCACACACACAGGGACACACACTCACACACACACACAGGGACACACACACACACACTCATACACACTCACACAGGGACACACACACACTCACACACACTCACACAGGGACACACACACACTCACACACACAGGGACACACACTCACACACACACACAGGGACACACACACACACACTCATACACACTCACACAGGGACACACACACACTCACACACACTCACACAGGGACACACACACACTCACACACACAGGGACACACACTCACACACACACAGGGACACACACACTCACACACTCATACACACTCACACAGGGACACACACACACTCACACTCACACACTCACTCACACATACACTCACACACACACAGACACACATACACATACACTCACTCACACACACACTCACACACACTCACACATACACTCACACACATACACTCACTCACACACACACTCACACACACTCACACATACACTCACACACATACACTCACACTCACACACACTCACTCACACACACACACACACTCACACACACACTCACACACTCATACTCACACACACACACACTAACATACACACACACACACACACACACTCACATAGGGACACACACACACTCACACACACACACTCACTCACACACAGAGCCTGGACAAGATGTTGGGCTGACCTTCCCCGCCGTCGCCTCAGTCTGTGGCAGTCGGGCGGGGGTGTCATTTGGGCCCACAATTGCCAGTTGGGATCCCCAGCCAGACGTGGGGCTTGGGGGGACTCTTGGCCCCCCTCCCAGGAGCAGGGGGGAATGGAGCTGACGCTCTGAACCAGTTGCAAGTTCTAAAAACAAGCACAGACTTCTGCAGCTTTGAATTTTTATTACAACAATCAGTTAAAATATAACAATCCCCCAGAATAGAAAACAGACTTGTGGGTAATTCACCCGATGGGAGAGGGGGCTCCACCCCTCCAGTCACAAGAGCGGCCGTACGAGCCCAAACCTCGCCCCACGCTTCGGAAAGAGAACCGGAGGAGAATCCCTGTCAGGCGCCGTCTGCCTGTCAGGCCGGAGACCAGGGACGTTGGCACGAATGGGGCACGAGGGGCCGCGCATTCTGGTAAAGCTTGAGGAGGATTCTCTTTTCTGGAGTGAGGGGGTCTGGATGTGCTTTGACTCTGGAGAGAGCGGAGACGGGAGACACAGAGACACGAGAGCGGAAGGACAGAGACAGAGAGCAAGGAAGAGATGCGGGGGCTCTCCCTCGAGATGACCAATCGCACCTTCGCCCGGAAGTGTGGGGGCTCCGGCCGCCGGGCACCTCGTCTTCCGGGCACTGCCGAGTGCTGTGACGGCCCTCGGGGGAGACCGTCAGGCTGGGTGGGGAGTGAGGGGGGTTGGGGCCCGGCCGCCCCCAAGCTCACCCTGCACTCCCTAATGCATCACCGCTGCTTCTGCCCATCTCTTCCCTCCTCTCCAATGGCATGTTGGAAGTTCAGGTACAGGTTACACATTATGCGCTTTAGGGACATTAAAGACACTGACAAAGCCACCTCTAAGCTCTGGGGAACGAGCGCTCGGCCCCTGGCCCGCCGAGGATCAGGGTCTGCGGGAGCGGACGAGGGGGCAGCTCTCCAGCTGAATTCACCGGCTCGCCCTGGTGTTCCCTTCCCACGAGCGGAGGATGGCACTAAATCCTTAGTGGCCGAGGAAGCTTGGCGTTTCCTACAGACACACCTCTCCCGCTTGCTTTGGCGGCCGGGGTCCCTGCGGGGGGAAGGGCTGGATCTGTGACTTCACTGACATGGGGGTCTCCCGCACTAGGAGAGAATGGCTTGGGGAGGTGAAGTCAGAACTCGAACCCGGCCTCGGCCTCCAGGGCCGGCTCTCCCCGTCAGGTTACATGTCTTGGTTTTAAAGAGGAGCCAAGGTATTAAGGACAAGGATCCGGGTAAGATCATGGGGCACGGGAGACAGACATGGGGCAGCTCTGGTGGGGGGGGAGGCTTCTGGGGGAGCCGGAGTCAGGGGCTTGGCACTCTTGCCAGGGCCCACAGCTCCCCCAGAGGGATCGGCGGTGTGACCGTGGGCACTCTCGCTCACAGGTTTTCTCGGACCTCGAGGCTAGAGTTACCTGTAAGCCAGGGCCGTGCCCAGCAGCCGGAGGCACCAGGCTTCCTCGGGGGCGGGGAGCTCAATCCAAAGTGAGACTTGCCCTGGCTGAGCTCCGACCCTCCCCCCCCCCGGAGACAGAGTGGTACCGTGGAGCCAGAGCCCCCTGGGGAGCAGTCCGGGAGGAAGGCCCCTGGGGCTGGGGGGACAGACCCCCAGACTTCTGACTGGCTAAGTATTTTTATATTCAAAATCACAGGGAACACGAATGAGCCCGCCGGATTTACACGCAGCCACGAGGTCATTTAGGCCATCCCCCTGCCAGCAGGAAGGACAGAGGCAGAGGCGGCAGGGAGCTGACCAGACGGGGGGCTCGGGGACACAGAGACTGTGAGGAGCCTCCAGAGCCACTAGGCCGCTGCTCTCGCGGAGCCGGGGCCCCAAGGCCCAAAGGGCCGCAGGAAGAAGCCCGCGACTCCCCACATGGGAGGGATGCCTTCACCTCTCAGTCTCTGACAAGCTCCGGAGCCCCGGGCCCCACGGCCGGGGGAGCAGCATCCCACCAAGGACAAGGAAGAGTCGTTTCACCCTTGTGACTCACCACCTGGGCCCAGAACAGTCAAAGCGCGCCCACCGTGGGGCGGAGCACCTTACTGGGCACGGTGAGGGAAGGAAAGGCCTAAATGTCCGAGCTTAAAAAGGGCTTGGGGGGGGGGGGGGATTAGACACACAGAGGACGCAAGGGTGGAGGAGCACGACTCAGGAGGCAGAGGCAGAGGGGAGCCAGAGCAGTCGCGTCTGGCCAAGAGAGAACACAAGAGTCACCGGAGCCAGAGAAAGGCTCGCCACCGACGGAGGCTGGGAGAACCCGGGAGCCACGGAGAGCGCTGGAAGCCCCGCAGCCCGCTGAGCCTCGGCTGCTTACTAGAAGGTCCCAAGGAATGTCAGGTCCCTCACGTCTTAGGGAACCGGGAGTTCTCCCAACCACGGCCCAGGGAGGGACGTCCAGACAGAAAAAAGACATGCAGGGAAGCAGGCTCTGGGGGCGGCCGCTCCCCGCCAGACACGGCCCCGTGCTCGGTCTGCCAGAGAGCCCAGGACACGGCTTGCTGGCTGGGAAAGCCCAGGCCCCAGCTAAGGAGAGCTCCCCCTCCCTCCTCCAGAGCCCAGAGACCCCTCTCTCTGCAAGGAGGGCCCTCCACGCCACCAGAGCGCAGGTGTTTCCTTTCCAGGCCCGGCCGCCGAGGGCTGCCCGGCAAGTCCAGATCTTTCGCTTTTTTTCAGCCCTGCCGTGGAACGGCGGCATAGACTCCCCAATCTCCCCGACCCCGGTGCCTCAGAGGGGGTCAGGAGAACCTCCCCAGGGAGTAACCACGGCCTCTTCCATCTCCTCGGAGAGCCTCCCCCCCCAGCTCCCCTGGGGGGACAGGCCGAGTCTGCCTCCGGCAAAAAGTACAAACCACGGTGTGTCTGAAGCCCAGGCGGGCACCACAACTGCACAATAGACAAAAGAGACTGCACATTAAAAAACATCCATAAACTTGAACCCCACACCAAAATCCTCGGAAGGGCTGGCGTTCAAGGCCATTGCACGTCGTTGGCGTCGGGTCACCGCTGGCTGAAGGAAAGCTCCTCGTCACCAGCCGGCGGGTCCGGGGATCGCCTCCACGCGCAGGGCGATCCCGCTGTGCACGAGTGGCCACTCCTCGGGTGGCTGGCTCACTTCCTAGAGTTCCTCGAAGAAGGCCACTCGGGACTTGGTGCTCTGCAGGGTGAGCTGCAAGGAAGCAGAGAAGGAGAAGGTGAGGGGAAGCCTGGCTGCGCCCCCTCCCCAGAGGGCTCCATCCCTCCCACAACCAGGCTCCGAGGAGGAGGCCCGGGGCCCGGCCGGGGGCTTTCCTAGGCTCAGGAAGGGGCCAGAGCACTAAGTCAGGCTCCATGCTTTCCTCCAATCCGGTGGCCACTCCACCGCGGATAGTGTTAGCCAAGAAATGCCATCCAAGGCGATTCCCCACAGAAAGCAAGAGGCACTTGGGTCCCTGCCACACCAGAGGGCTGAGGGCACTTTCTCACTTTGCCGGCTAAGGAGAGAACACTTAGGAGGGGGCTCGTCCAGGAGTGCCAGCGGGCACCTCCTCTGGGGCTCAGGTGAGCAGAAGCATATTCCTTCTCCCTCTGATCCCAGTAGTGAGCCCAAGGAGGGAGACCACGCCTCCTGGTCGCCTACGTCTGGCCTTCTGGAAGGGCCCGAATGGAGGGTGCTTCTGCCCCGGCGCCCTCCTGGGCAGGGCCCATGGACCAGAGCTACCACGGCGTGCACAACGAAACCAAAGGCAGGCAGAGAGCGAGACCGCGACCCGGAGCGCAGCGCGAAGGAGAAGTCAGCTGCACGGCTGCCCCAGCTCCCAAGTACACGAGTTTTGCAGCAGATCGTGGGCTCTGGGGCGGGACCCAGGGACAGAGCTTGGGCAGCGTCGCTTCTGGGAGCACCCGCGATGCAGCCGATTCTGCCTGGCTCCTCCTGGGTTGGAGCACGAGCCACGAAGGCTCACACCGACTGCTGCCAAACAAGCCTCGGGCAACCCTGGGGCCGGGGGCTACGGGGAGCAGCAATGTCCTCCCAGGCCCTGGGACACAGACACAGCCATGACGCCCTCCTAATGAAAACGCAGGCCCGGGGGAAACGACGGTACGTGTCGTGGCTGCTGCTGCAGAGGGTCAAAGGGCGGCTTTTGAGCAAGAGCAGTTCTGTGTCCCAACTACAGAGGTATTTGCCAGTATCACCTTTCTTCCCTTTGCTGCCAGCAGCCCTTCAGATGGGCGTCTATACTGCCAGGTCGCCCGGCGGTGCCCCTGGGACGGGACAGGCTGGGAGTGCGGGCACACGGACCTCCAAAGGCAGCTGGCCTGGCACTCACAAATGCAAACTCCTGAGCTCAATGCTGGAGGCCAAGTATTCTTGGATCCCACACCTGGCGTGCCAGGCCGGCTGTGCCCAGGAGGCGAGTGCGGAGGACCCTGGTCACCAGAGCAGCCCCGTGTTCCAGGCACTTGAGCCTGTGCCTGTTAGGATGCCCAGAGCCTTGGGGGCAGGGGGATGCTCACGCTCCCTCTCCACAGAGATTCAGTTACTCTGGCCTTTTAGGAACAGAAGCAGCGTCGCCTCTGCTCCAGGAAAGAGGCCAAAGGCAAAGGAGAGGAGCAAAGTCAAAGGCCTCTGAGGGGGGAGGAAGGTCAGACTGCAGGCGGGCAGTGCCGAGAGCCAAGCGCTAAGGCCCAGAGAGACGCCCCCCGAGGCCCTGCAGGCGGATGAGCCTCCGGCCTCTGTGAGCAGGGCCTGACGTGCTCTGTGGCCAGGCTCACTGCCACCCAAGCCCTCAGGGTTCCAAGGGAGATCCTGCCAGTGCCAAAGGCTGGCCGCTGTGCCGCCGCTTCCAGGCCGGCGGCCTCTCCTTCGGACTGGGACAGCACCCCCACTGCCATCCTGGGGGACAAGAGATTCTTCAGGGGGCAAAGGGGAAAGCCTGGGCTTCCTTCCTCGAGACAGGACTCCATCTGGCTCCCAAACACATGAAGCACCAGAGCTTCATCAAGTCTTTCCACCAGAGCCTGGTCAACAGCTCAGCTTCCCTGCTGCTCCAACCCCTCACCTAGAAGGGCCCTGGAAAAGACCTTGGAAACCAGCTAGTCACGCACCTACTGTGTGCCCCCGAGGCCCTTGGGGTGACACCTCTGGAGCTTCTCCAGTTCTTCTACAATAAGGAATCCAAGAGCCAGGGGTTGGGGGCCGAACCGCGCTCCAGAGCCCTGCCATCGCAAGAACGATGTGGCCCCCTTGCGAGGTCAGGGAGACCCCGGAGGTATCGCGATATGACAGCCTGGAACCTCATGTCGGGGAAGCATCAGGAGTCCCAGAACATGGGCACCGAAGGGCAGGACGACCCCTGAGACAAGAGGGAGCAGACCAAGGAGGGGCAAGATGCCAGCCACTGGCCCGACATCCCAGAGCCTGACTTGGGGGGCGTGGGGAAATAACGCCGGGGCTTGGAACACCCACAACTCCTGGCTATGGGGCTTTGGGCACTCCTCACAGACTCAGTTTCCCTTTTTGTAAGATAAAGGATTACTTAGCTCAAAAGGTCATTCCAAGTCAAGTGTTCTGTAAGCCTTAAAGTGCTATGAAGAAATGGGAGCAAAGAGCTGTTTGTAAGGAGGATGTTCTGGGAAGGGGAGCAATTCTCTGAAATGAAGGACAAGGACCATCGACAGCCGCTGGGGGTCCTGCACCCCGAGGATCATGGGAGTCAGACTTAGAGGGACTTGGGCTGGGGGCTCCCCAAGAACTTCTGTTTACGTGGCTCACACTGACACAAACTACTTGGAACCAGCAGCCTTATTGAAAGGGTTCCAGGGACTCCCCCCCACGTTAGGGACCTACTGACCAAGATCAATTTCTTACAAATAAGGAGACGGTTCTGAACCGGCTCAGAGCAGCAGCAGAGTCAAAGGGCTCTTTTCTCTGCAATGAGCCACCTCTTATTACTTAAGGGGATCATCTTCTGGGAAAATCCGGCTGCACAGTCCCCTGGGCCTCCACTGAGGTCTCCAGGGCTTTCTGAAAGCCAAAGAGGAGAGAAATACATGTATATGCGAGGCGCAGTCTCCGGCAGCAAGGCCGGTTGATTAAGAATAAATTACATTTTCATCAGCACCGAGAGAAAATTGATTTACAAGGCCGCATTGTGATAATCTTGTTCCTACAGCAAAGGAGGACGGAGGCAGGACACCACCATCGCCACTTTGGCGCTCAATAAGACAGGAAACATTCCAATTAAGCTGGGAGAACAATCTACTCTGGGCCAAGATTGCTCCAATCACCCTCCGGAGGCTTCTCAATTGCTGACACCCTGGGGAATGAGAGGGGGCTGCAGCTAGAGCGCCATTTAATTCACCTCGAAAACCCAACAAATCCCTGCGATTGCCAACCCATCTCACCCACGCTAACCTAGTAACTGCAGCCCGGAACTCTGCTCGTCCTATCAAAAGCCAACGGAATCATGGTGCAAGCCCAGAATCCCTTTATCCTCTCTCCTCCTCTCCGCAGAGAGCTCCGGGGAGCGGGAGGGGAAGCTATAAAAATGGCGTGCGAGGCTCGAGGCTCGCCTGGCCAAGCCCGCCAGGAGGGCAGGCTCACAGCACTGGGGCGAGCCAAATTCTGCGGCCCTGAGCACCGATATAATCTGGGGCTCTGGGTGTGATAAACACGGAGGGACAAGAGGGATTTTCATCTTTAAAGGAACTGCTTAAGCTTCCCCCAGCCTGGGGGGGGGGAGCCCATCTAAAGAAATGGTTTCCCATAATGCACAAATGGGAGCAAGTCCCACGCAGTTCCAGCTGCTCACCTGCCCGCCCCTCGCCAAAGGAAGAATTTATGGCCAGTTCTCTCCTCATTAGCAAATGGAATTTGGGTTTATCTTCTTTATCAGTCCTAGGAAAAAAGACCGCCCTGGGAAATGCCAGAGGAGCTCTCCCCAATGCTTCTCCTTTGGGGGCTGTGTCTGATTAAAAACCTGCTGAGGAAGCTAAATCACCACAGCCAAGGCAGCAAAGGGAGGTAAAGTGGTCTAGGAGAAGCGGCACTCCCTGCCAGCCGGCCCTCGATCCACCTCGTGACACTGTGTCTCAGTTTCTCCACCTGAAGTCCCAGATGATGAAATGACTTCGCCTCGCCAGGCTGGCGAGAGACTGAACGATGTCTCTGGGGCTCCAGCCCATAACCCTGATGGAGGCTCGTCTGAGATCGCGGGGGGCTCCCATGCTGGAGGGGGCCTGTTTCACTCCTTGGCCCCACCCCCGGCTGCGAGGGCCAGCCCCGGGCTCTCACACCGTCTGAAGCAGGCAGATCCTATTTGTTGGGCTCTTCTACCTCTGCCAAAAGTGCCCTCCTCCGAAGGCCTCTCCTTCACTTCTGAGTGCAGTCTCGGACACTCCCTTCACGTCCTACTCTGGTCACCTTTCCGCTGTCCCCCTTTCTGCGATGCCGCCGCCTCGTTCAGGGCTTGAGGCCCTTGTGGCTGAATCGTGTGTGAGCTGGTCCTTCTGCCTTCCTTCTCCCTCCTCCGATCCATCCCCCTTGGTTGTAGGCCAGGAAACATGTGGAACACGGGTCGATTCCACCCCCCACGCTCACTCGGCAGCGGGGGTAGACCGGAGGCGGACGGGCTCCGCTCTGCTCCCGGGCGACTGTTGGCACCCTCTGGGCAGCAAGAACATCGAAGCAGCTTTGAAGATTAGGTAGGGAGCCCCCAAGACGCCAGGGAACCTCCACATCCTTCGTGGCAGCTTTTTCCTCGGTCTATTGTCCAGAAGTGCTTTTAAGTGCCTTGAGAATTGCTTTCTCCTTGGGGCACTGGAATTTGTTTTTGGTAAAAAGGATTGTTTGTCTGAATCCTTGCCTCTAATTCACCATCCTTACATCAGCATCAACTGGGACAAGCATGCTCAGCTCTCTAAAGCGCCGCTAGGACGTCAACCCCTTCCTTGAACCCTCCGGGGGTGGCCCGGCGTCATGTCCTGACTGAGACCCCTCTCTGAACAGTTTGGCTCCCCTGTGACCCACCATCCTTCTCCTCCAAAGCCCCCATATTCTAAACCCAGCTACGTGCTATGACCTTCACACAGCCTCTACTTCGCTCTTCTCTAGTTCTTTGCTTCTGCTTTTTCTCAGCCTGGAACGTACTTTCCCTTCAGATTTATCTACTGAATCCAACACATTTTATTTATCTGTCAGGGACTGACTATGTGCCAGGATACGAAGATAATGCTCCCGAGGAGCCTACAGTGTCTCCAGGAAAAAGATAAATGCACAAACGTGACAAAACACTGCGGGAACTGGAAGGAAGCATCTCCCCTTGGGCCTCCACGGTCCAACCTTTGCACCATGACTTGGATGGAGTCACGGGATGTCTGCTTGTAAAATGATCTGATGACAGGAAGGCTGGAGAGATGGGTAACCTTTGAGATGGAAAGTGAAGGCCCAAAATGCCCCGGCACACTAGAACTACAGGCACACTGAATGAAGATAAAGCTGAATGGAGTTAAATGTCGAACCAAAACATCCACTTCACATGGGAAGGACGGAGCCACAAAGCCAGGTTCTTCTGGGCAGGGGTGCATCAAGCCCTCCAAGGAGATGGCTGTGAGGGCTTCTGGCGAGGCTCACCAACGGCTCCAAAGTAGGGACCTAAGAGGCAATGGGCGCAGGCCGGGCCACGGCCAAAGCTCCACCCTTGGTTTTGAGCACTCTCTTTTAAGCAGGGAGCAGACAAAGCTCCATCAGGCAGTGTGACGGAGAGGAGACAAGACTTAATGGGCCTAGGACGCCGCCTTCCAACATCTGAAGGGCTGGGATGGCAAGGGAACGTCAGACTGGTTCTTTATGGCCCCACAGAGAGAAGGGGAAGCTGCCCAAAGGTAACGCTCCCTAAGACCGATCATCCCTAAGTGGAGGGGGCTGCCCTGGGCCTGCCCTCAGTGGAGGCATCCCCACAGAGCCTGGATCACCTGGATCTCCCGGGCAGATTAAGGTGGCTCAGGTGACACCTGAGCTCCTTCCAACTCTGTGATTCTGAGGACCAGATCACTTTCATCTGAGAAAAGGTCTCAGGGGAGACTTCAAAGTATTGACTTTGGCTTTGAAGAGCAGAATTTCCACAGAGATGGGGAAGTCCACTTCAGACTCAGCAAAGGCGCAGAGATGGGAGAGGGTAGCATGGGAATGGCACACGGTGGTTTCTGATTGGTCTCCCTGAATCAAATCTCTCTCTTTCCTGTCCCTTCCATCCTACACACAAATACAATACCAGCCTAACCATGGCACTACTCTGCTTACCAAGCTCCTATGGTGGTAGAGCCAAGATGGCGGATGAACACAGAATAGTACCGTGAGTTCCCCCCATCAAAAAACCTTTTCCAAATAAATCTAGAAAATTCATCAAACCAAATCCTGATGAGTAAATCTAAGGGAAAACTAATTGTAATTTCTTGTTCCGGTTCTATGCAAAATATATGAAAGAGAAAACTAACTGATGCTCAATAAATGAAAAACCAGTTGGATTGGGAAGAACCCCCTCCCCCCCCAATGTTTTGGAAAGGCTCCTTATTGATTGTCTTCTAGACAACTACCTGAAAAAAATAAAACAAGGCGGAGGCCTGCCTGCTAGGAGACAGCCAGAAGGGGATGCTTCTTGGGAATTAACTTAAGTCTTTGCCCGACCTAAACTCTAATAATCAAAAGTGCCCTGGCTAGGAATCCTCCAGAATCCTCCGCTGTTCCTAAAGAGAGGCAAAGCCTGGAGGGGCCTTTAGTCCCTGAGCTCACAGCTGGTCCAGTAGTGGTACCCCCAAGGTGACCACTTTGTCCAGGAGGCCACAAAAGCTCAATTCCCTTGGGTCAAAGAGAGAGATTCATCTGTTAACCACATAATTAAGCATAAAATATTGAGCAGCTAGCTTCAAAGTAGCTGTGCTGAGCAGAGGTCACCAAGGTGGCTGTGGCCATTTGTTTTAATTGCAGTAGAGGCCTTTCATGAATATGCAATTTCCGTGGGTGATTTATTATTTCCTGAGGTGTTTCATTTGATACCAAGGGTGCTAGAACAAGAGGTGAATTCTAACAAAATTAAAAATGATGCTGTGTTTTTATGTCTTCCTGGCCCAGAAGAGGCTAGTGGTAGATTCTGAGGCATCTCAAGTTGGGACCCTGTTCTCTGGAACTAGTGTGCCAGATGCAAGACAGGCCCAGGAGATTTTAACCAGCCTGACTTTTTAAAAATGGGCTTTTCAATTTGGAACTGTGCCCAAAGGGCTATCAAACTGTGCATCCCCTTTGGTCCAGCAGTGTCTCTACTGAGTCTGGATCCCAAAGAGATCATAAAAAAGAGAAAAGGACCCACATGTGCAAAAATGCTTGTAGCAGCCACTGCAAAAAGGGCTGGAAACTGAGTGGATGGCCCATACGTTATGGCACATGACTGTTATGAAATATTACTGGTTTATAAGAAATGGCCAGCAGGATTTTAGAAAAGCCCGCAAAGACTTACGTGAACTGATGCTGAGCGAGATGAGCATTGTATACAACAATACCAAGATTAGACGATGATCCATTCTGAGAGACATGGCTCTTTTCAGGCCGATTCCAATAGCCTTGGGATGGAGAGCCATCTGCATCCAGAGCGAGCGAGCCGTGGAGACCGAATATGGATCAAGGCATGGCATTTTCACTGTTTGCTTCGTTTTTTTTTTTTTGTTCTTTCACTTTTTGATCTGATTTTTTTTTTGGGGGGGGCAACAAATATGAAAATCTGTTTGGAAGAACTGCACGTATTTAACCTATATTGGATTACTTGTTTCGTCTATAGGAGGGAGGAAGAAACATTTGGAACACAAGGTTTTATAAAGATGTTGAAAACTATCCTTGCATGTATTTGGAAAAATTAGAAAAAATGAAAAGGGGGCTCTTCTATCATCAATCTCTGACTTTAAAAAACCTGGATTATTCTTCCTCTGGACACTATTATTTTGGCCTTCACTTTGGCATCCCACATGCAAAAACACTGACCATTACGTCAGCATGCAAACTCAGAAAAGCCATTCCAGTGCAACCCTGGGAAAGAATCCATCCTGGTGGAGGCCCTCACTCCAAGAGTCTCGGGCGGGCTTCCGGGAAGCTCGTGATGTAATTTTAAAAAATGCCCCAACTGTAGCATCCCCTCTCCCATCATTCACTACCCAGCCCCAGCTAACCAAATTCCAGATGCTGCCAGGATCTGCTTCCTTGAGCCCCGGCCCCAAAGCCAGGCTGTGTGCGTGCAGCTCCCCCCCGGAGGGACTCTAAGGCAGCTGACACAAACGAGGCTCCTCTCACTAGTGTTACTCTAACTCAGGGGGAAATGCCAATGTGGCCAAACTAACCAGTCGGGATAGGAGAGGAGCAGAGAGAACAGAAAACATGTCCACCAAACCCCAAACCCTACCAGCATTACATCCAGCCCACTTTAGTAGTTGGACTGATTCCCCCTTCTCCTGACCTCCGCCCCCCAGCTTTTGGAGTTTTAACCTAAAATCAAAGTACCTGAGTAGACTGGTAGACAGAAGGCAAGCCCTGGAGTGGGGGTCAAGTCTTGCCTCTGACATAGGGGGCACTGGGTCACGCTCCAACTACTTCACTCGGACTCTAGAAGGAGACTGGTGCCTGACTCCCTTTGGAATGAACTGGGAGAGACGCTTCTTTAAAATGCCTTCTCCCTCCCCAACTGAGAGGCCAGCAAAAGGAAAGTCAGTCCTTGGCTCCGAAAGAAAGGTCAGCCCCCAGCCTGTGGCTTCCCCAAAACCATGGATGGAAAAGGCTCCCACGCCCTGACCACAGAAAGCAGAGCGCAAGGGAGAGCTGGAAGCACAAGAAGTGATCGGAGGGAAACAGCTTAGTTTTATGAATCAAAGGCGGAAACATGGAGAAAAATCAACAGGGGGGGATTTTAATGGGGTCACTAGAAAGTTCACTGGCTCACCTGGCCTGGCCGGGCCTGGGCCACACAAACCCAGCCCGAGGCAAACCTGCAAGGCCAGTCTGGCCCAGACGGTGAGCAAGAATGGCCATCTGGCCACTGGAGAGCTCCAGCCAGATCCCGTAAAATGGGGAGAGCGACAAACTTTACCAACGGCGCCAAAACAGCTACTGCTTAATTAGAGATGATGAGGCAACCGAAACAAATATAACAAGTCCAAGTTTCTAAGCAGCACCAAAATCCCCAATTAAGTGGATTTATCCTTTTTTCCCATGGTCTCCGCTTGACAGAAGGAAGGAAAATATTGGGGCTGACTTGATTTACTTTCTTGAAGCTTCTCAAGCATGACACAAAATCAAGGATAGATTCAGGCTATTCTCTTATTCCTTCTGTGGCTACAACACTGCCCAGGCTAAATGGTCAGAAGATCCTTAAAAAAAAGGAAACCCTCAATTTTCTTCTATTTACTGTACTTAGCCAACAAAATAAATGAGTTTATCTAATGAAAATTTTCAACAGAGGTCAAAACAAAAAGGACTTTTTACTTAATCTGGAGTTAATCAGAAAACTTAATAAGGCTCTCCCTTCCCAGAGCCTTCTGGGTAACTGGGCTTTTTCCCCTGCACCAGCAGATCACTGCCATCGCCCATCCGCGGTGAGGTCATCTCCAGCTCCTGGCATCGGGGCACTTACTGGACAGTAGCCACGAGGTCGGCCAGGGCCAGAGGCTGGGCTGCCCTGGCAGGCCTCGCCGCAGAAACTGCCTCGCAGGCCGGGGCCTTGTTAAAAGGTCTTTTTGGTGTCCGGGGGCTTCCAGAAGGACGCAGGATATCCTGTTTTCTAACAGGGAGTGTGACAGTAATGGATTCACTTCTCCCTCAAGCTCAGTGCTGCTCGGGAAGCCCGCTGGCTTCTGGGGGGAGCAGGTGGGCATTCACAGAGTTCAGAGCGGAACGAAGTCCTCAGGACTCCGCCGGTCCCACCCTGCCCCTCAGGAGAAATGTGAGCCTCAGGCCCACACAGGAGGCTCAGTAACGGGAGCTCAGAGGCCAGGCCCCTGACCACGTACGGGCCCCGGCTCACCACGACAGCTTTATGCAGGAAGTCTGGTGGCCGGACTCTGCCCAAAGCCTCCTCGCACACGGCAGCCCCAGCCCAGGTCTCGCAGAATGTCACGGGCGAGCCTGAGACCATTCAGCCCAAACCAGTCGATCGTTTTATCAACAAACACATTATCAAGCACCTACTATGTGCACGGGCCTGGACAGAACTAACAGTGACCGCGTTGTTCTCAGTCTACCTTCACTCGGGCCACAAGCTAGCTGCCGCTTTGGGGAAGGCGCTGGAGAGACGCCCCTCGGAGTTCTGGCGGGGGCACCGTGGCCCCCAAGCAGACGCCCTGCCACCAGTGTGCTTCAAAGCATCCGGCAGAAGGGACGCCCATCAGGAAGGAGACTCCGGAGACAGATGGAAGGGAAGGGCGGCCATGCTTGCTCTTGGACCACCTGTCCCGCCCTCCCCCACCTCCCACGGGAAAGACCCCAGAGAAGAGTGAAGGGTCCCCCTCGAGCAGTTTCCATGCCAGGAACGTCACCCCACGAAGGACTCTGAGAGCCGGGCCCCCAGAGCAGAGGTCGACCCACGACTCCTCGGCATGCGCCTCTGGGGGAGGGGAGCGGGCCCTCCAGGACTTGCACCCCCACAAGCATGCAGGCTGCAGTGCCCAGGGGCGGGGAGGGCGGGGACAGGCAAGCTCATGCAGAGGTTAGTGTCACAGAGGGCGCCCGTCACCACACACAAAGTACCTCGGAACAACCCACTTGGGGGCTCAAATGCAGATAGGTCTTCTGCCTTGGGCTTGAGGCTAAACCGGCAAAATGAAACGAAAACAGAAAACAAGACACCTGTGACATGAGCAGAGCCGCAGGACGCTCACGCTGGGGCTGATGGACCCCAGGGGCCAGGGCGACTTGCTCCAGGCTCCGGCCCCCGGCTGCCTGGGTGCAGGGGCAGAGCCCGGGCCGGCCCAGGGGAAGCTCCCAGCTGCCTGCTCCTGAAGGAGCCCCAGAAAATGGCAAGGTGCGCAGGGGCGTCAGGACAGTCAGCCCCTTTCTCTTAGCCCTCTGGCAGCGCCCGCCGGCCCAGGGGAAGGACGTGCTGGGGAGTGGGGAAAGGGCGGTTTTAAATACAGGGAACAAAGAGTGACGTCCCCTCCACTGGAGAGCAAGGCTCACTTCTGAGACTGGGTTTTCAGTTGCGTCCAGCCCGGGGGGTTTCTTGGCAGACACCCTGCAGGGTTTGGCCGGCCTCCACCTTACAGACGAGCACCCCGGGGCACAGAGGCCTTGGGACATTCCCGGGCTTTCCCGGCCAGTGTCTGGGCCACATCAGAACTCGGGCAGAGGCGCCCTGCTGAGTCCAGGTGGCACCCTGGGCACTGTGGCACCCCCACCCCTTGTAGCGGCCCAGCCAGGCAATGGTGTCCGCCTCTGAGGCTGGCTGCAGGGGTGACCTTGCACAAGCCACCTCCCCCGGCCAGGCCAGGTCTCCTGGCTGGCTGCTCCAGACCCAGGACGCTGCCACAGACGGCCCCACCACCCTCGGCGAAAAGAGCAAGAGAGCAGCTGCCTCTGCCCCTGCCCAAGCCCACTGACCACATGACCACGAGGGGCCAGTCTGGGCACCTATCCAGGTGTTCCTGTGAGCCTCCTGAAAGCTGCTGGGATGGGGGCTGGGCTGGAAGGCCAAGGTGGGGACTGAGGGCAGGGGCTTAGCAGGATGGGGGCAGGGGTGGCTTCTACCAAGCCTGGGGCCCTTTTCCTGCACATTGCAGCCTCTCCACATCTAAAGAAATTGGCCAAAAAAGGGTCCACGGAGCTGACCCAAGGAGACTGAAGCACCAAATCACGGTTTTGGGAGCAGGAGCATGCGAAAGGCTGACCCCGGCTCTGCTCTCCCAGGAGACATCCCCTGGGCTGGTCAGAAGGGCGTTTTCCAGACCAAGTTCCCCGTCATGGGCCTTGCTGCCCACTCGGCGTTCCCTCCTGCCCACTCCTCGCTGCCTCCTCTTCCCCAGGACCCCATCCCCAGGCCGCCGGCAGCCCGCAGCCCCCACCTTTTTGATGGTGTTGTGCTTGCTGCCGGCCCTGTCGGCGCTCTCGTTGTGCAGGATGTCCAGCGCCGTCTCCCGCTCCTTGAGCTTGAGCGCCTCGATCTCCGTCTTGAGCTCATTGAGCTGTTCCTGCAGGTGTTTGCTCTTCTCCATGTACTCCACTCTGCCAGGAGGAGAGAGAAGGCTGTCACTGCTGTGAGGAGGGAGGCGCGCTCCCAAACGGGAAGCTGTGCCCTGTTGAGATGCTCGGGCTAGCTTCTCGGGGGGGCCAACTCCTCAGGTTTTACATCGGTTACATCCAAAGAAATCCGCCCGCCCCAATCCAACCAGCCATGTTGGGTGCCTTATCCCAGAGCCCCTGTAGGGCAGAGCCTGCCAGATGCCTGGCTCACCCCACAGTCATGCCGTCACCCCCCACCCTAAGCTGGGCTCTTGTGGGAGGGAGTACAAGCATCCTCCTGAAAGAAAGAGGGGCTGCTGCAGAGAACGGCTACATCCCCGCCCCCCGGCAGGAATGCTTTGGGGACTCCCCCTAGCGAGTCACTCAGCGCCAGCTCGCCACAGCCTGGCCCTAAAAGGAGCGGACAGAGCAGTGAAGGCCAAGGCACCGCCCTGGCTCTGGGCCCACTTGGCTGGCCCGGGTCACACTGATCATCTGCCTGGGCTCAGTCCCCTCCAGGACAGCCTTAGTGTGGCTACCAGCAGTCCTCCAGAGACGCAGTTAGGAGAAGAGCAACAGCGACGCCCCAGGACCATCATCCCTGGCTGATGGAGGTGGGCTCTGAGCCCCCAGGGCTCTCCCTGGTTATTAGGGCCCCTTGTCTCCAGCAGACCCTACGGGCCCTTTTCCCCATGATCCTCCGGGAGGAGAGAAGCCGGCACTCATCTGCCAGCCCACGTTCCAAAGGGACTCAGAAGGCTTAGGTTCCCTCAAAGCTAAATCCATTATTCCAGGCCACCTCGGACAGAAGACAGGCGAGTAAGGGACTTACTTCTCCTTCTCAATCTCCATGGAGAGCCGCTTCATGTCAGTGTCCTTAAAGTCAAAAGACAGGCTCTCGCCAATGAGACCGAAGCCGGGCACGTCGGGCGGCAGGGCCGGGGCGCTCGAGCTCACAGGGGGCTGAGGAGAGAGCTCCGGTTAGATAGCCCCGCAACACATTCAACACATTCAACACAGCTGCTCCCAACCCCCCCTGGATTCAGAGGGAGCGGGCCAGGCCAGAGGACATGGCCTCGCTTCAGGGGAGGAAACAGAGACAGAGAGAAGCTCCCAGAGGAGCCCAGAACCCAGGCCAAAGCTCAGCCCCAGGACGGCCCTCACCGGGTAGGAAGCCTTGCTGGTGATTTCCAAGAGCTTCTGCTTTGCTCTTCTCTCGGACTCTCTGGCCTCCTGGAGGTCCTGCTTCAGCTGATCAGCCTCTTTTGCTCTACAGGAAGAGAGAAGCAGAAAAGGAATGAGGCACCCATTCCGGGGGGGGGGGGGGGGGAGGACCAGGCTGGCACTCCAGCTCAGCCCCTAAGGCCCACTGAGGGGGGTGGGCTCCATGGCCTCCGAGCTTCCTCCAGCCAGGCCCAGAGGCACGGTGCCTCTGTGTAACATCACAGAAGATCACCGTGATCCTCGGGCCGCAGTGCAGGTCATTGTTCCCTTCATTCTGTGGAGGAAGAGCCAAAGGTGAGGCCCCTGCCCTGGGACTGCCCAGGTAGGAAGCTCTGAGGGCACTGGGCCCACAAGCGGTCAGTCTCGTTTGGAGAAGCAGGCCCAGGAGCTCTCCCGAGGCAGCTCCCGCTGCAGGGACAGAGTAAGACAGCTTCCTTCCAAGCCTGGCTCTGCCTTCTGAAGCCGGCATCCCCTCCCAGGCTTTCCTTTGTATCCCACGGATCACTATCCAATCCTCACGGCCTGCACTCAAACATGAAGCCCACACCTGGAAACACTAACCGGAGGGGTCTCAGCAGGCCAGCACAAAGAAACTACACCAGCTTTCTATTATGAGGCCTCCCGTTGGTGTGAGCTTTTTGATCGCCACATCACGGTTCTGACACCTTCTGACCTGAATAGACCTCAAGGTCTTTTTTCACACAGACAGCTTCCAAACCTTGTCTTACTCCATGATGGTTCAACTGATTTAAAAAAAATGAAAATTCAGAATTTTATATTTGAAATTCAGTGCGGGGATATGAAGAAATCTACAAAATAACAGAGAGATAAAAAAAAGATCTGGCAACAAAATCATCATCATTTGCACAAAGACTGTAAGATACCAGACCGACTAAAAGGGAACCTGAGTAATAACAACTTCCCTTGTTTCCATTTAAGATCGCTCTGCCTCCTGCACACAGTTTTTATCCCCTTCAGCTACCAGTGCTTCCTTCCTCAAAATTACTCTGTATTTCTCAATATACTTAAGGGATGCACGTGCCCAGGTCACCTAGCTAGGAAGTGCAGTCACAGTTGTTCCTGACCCTAGACCTAGAGCTTCACACATTACGGAGCCTCCTTTGGCACTATGTACCCTATGCCAAAAGTCTACAGATCATGTGACGTAGGAATCCTTACTTGGTGAAACACAAAAGGCCACAGCCACCAAGGAGAGCTCCTGGCTGCTCAGTGGTCCGAGACTGAGAGCAAAGACAATTTTGTAGGGGAGCAAAAAGGCACCAGGTTAGGACCTGCTGACTTAAAAATGAAGGAGAAAGATCCTGTTTCCTGTCCTGAGATTCAACAGATCTTTCTGCCTGGGGAAGGACATTTCCTCCCATTACATATAGAAATACACACTTTCCTTTAGCAGCAAATCTGAAAATAATATGGGAAAAAATGTTTTAAAGTGAGTAAACTTCAGAGTAAGAGAGACTTGCAAAAATTGCCCTCACTCCTGAGACAAGATGGAAAGAGCTGGGCCTGGTGCCAAGAGAAATGGCTTTGCATTTTGCTTCTGTCCTATGTAGCTGTGTGACCCTGGGCAAAGCACTGAACCTCTCAATGAGCCTTATTTTTCTCTTCTGTAAAATGGGGATAATAATACTTGCTTATCTCACAAGAAGAAAGTGATTTATAACCCTTAAGTGCTACAGGAGCCAACAGCTGTCCCAAACCAATATTCTTCCTCTCCCGAGGATGACTGCCTGCATCCCGGGCCCTCACACCTCAGAGCTGACCCAGTTTGGGGTGGGCTGGTGTGGACACTGGGTTGCTACGTCCCACCTAGAATAACACAACAGTGCAATTAAGGAGCTTGACACCAACCTCAGCCAAGCCCTGAACTGGAAAAAGCCAGAAGCTACAAGGGCTGACCTCCCTGACCAGCCACATGGCCAACAAGAAAACGTTACGCCCATCAGTCTCTGGGCTTGTTGGGAACATGGAGACAGGTGGCTCTGGGGCCCGACTGACCTCCTCTCAGACTCCTCGGCCATCTTCAGTGCCAGCATCTCAGCCTCCAGCACCTTCTGCTCCATCAAGCGTTTCTCCTCCTCCGTCCTAATGGCCGTGGCCTTGACCCGCTGCATCTCCTGCTCAGCCTCGGCTGCCTTCTGAGCTAAGAGCTTTGCTTCCTCCTCTGTGATCTGGGCCTTTTCTGCCAGCAGATCAGCCGTCTCCTCGGACCGCATCTGAAAGGTTACAAGCTTCCTGTTAGGGATGGACTCCACTTAAAAGGTCACTTGACATGACCTCAACAGCAGACATTAGGTTTCCGGATTGTTCAGGTCACAGCTGCCAAGAGGCTACGCTATCCATTCAGCTGCAAATGACTCAAGGTCAAACGTGACTTCAAATACTTTTTAGCCTCGTGACTAGGGACCAATCACTTCGCTGTTTCCCTCAGTTTCTTCAACTGTAAAATGGGATAATAATAGCACCTCCCTCTAAGGTTGTAGGGATCAATTGAGAAAATATCTTTAAAGTACTTTCCAAACTTCAGAGCTCTGTATAAATGCTAGCTACTGGTGATAGAAATGTAGACCAGCTTTTGTGGAAGGAACCACATTTGGGCAAACCATACATGCCTTGCTGGGAAAAGGAGAACCTGCAAACTCTCCTAGAAGGATGAGTATAAAACAACTGGGGAGGAAGGAGAGGAAGAATTAAGAGTCTAGCTCCTCCCTCCTCAACATCTCCAAAAGATCCAGATAATGCATCAGAGAGAATATTGATTAGGAAAGTCAAGAAAAAGTCCTAGGGCATAAAGACACTCAGGGAGATCTAAGGGAAAGTAGCAGGGATGGAGGTTTGCCAGCAGGGTGTGTATGAATGGGCAGCAAGTCCCGAGGGACTGAAAGAGGGTCATGGCAAGGCCTCAGGGCAGAAGCTCCAGAGATCACTGAACCAGAGGTGGGTGTAGGAATGGGAGCCGCTGAGCAGTTCTGTGAGCCAAACCCCGATTCGGGTTATGGATACAAGGTGGAGGAAAGAGTCATCCCAGTTTCTGGGGAGCACAGAGCAGCTGGGAGGCTCTGATCCAGGAGATGAGGAATGGAGAGCAGCATCCCAGATCAAAGGGGTTGTCAGTGGGTCAGAGTCTCTGAACATGCAGAACTCCCAGGAGGCCAACAGCAGCTGAATCCAGTAGCAGGCTGCTGAAACTTGCAATAAGGGACAAGCCAGCAGAGCAGATCTGGATCAGGAACTTGCAGAGCTCAGACAAGGAGGACAGTGAGCAGATCTTGCTCTGGACACATCACTTTGAGGGGTATGGAAAATCTGCAGGCCTTCAGTCTGAGCTGAAAAAGCAGCAGGTGGTCATAAAACCTCAGAAGCTCGGGCCAAAACCTCCTCCCAACACAAGGACATAAAGCCCAGAGCTATCATAAAGTCTGAAGTTAAACTGCTTAAAGACTAAGCAAACAGAAAACAAATCCCACAATTAAGAATTATTATGGCAACAGACAATGCTGATGACACAAAGAAAAAGATTAAAAAAAAAAAAAAACTGCCTACCAGGGCAGCTGGTGACCCAGTGGAGAGAACACCAGCCCTTAAGTCAGGAGGATCTGAGTGCAAATCTAGCTTCAGAAACTTAACACTTCCTAGCTGTGTGACCTTAGGCAGGTCACTTAACTCCAATTGCCTCCACAAAAAAAACCAAACAAATAAATAAACTACAAAACCTCAAAGAATGCAAGTTAGACACAAGTCCAGTAAGAATATCTAGGAGAACTGAAGCAAAAGTTTAAAGAACTCCTTAAAAATTAGAAATCAAAAGAAAAACAAAACAAAACAAAAAAAGAAACTAAAAGAAAAGGTAGGAGAAAAAATGTGAAAATAAAATTAAAATAGGTTCAAAACTTGACTGAAGAAAGTAACTTTTTAAAAGATAGAACTGGCCAAGTAGAAACTAATGATTCCATGAGACATCAGGAATAACAAAAACAAAGTTAAAGCACTGAATAAAATATGAAGGAAATAGAAGAAGAAAATATGACCTGAAAAACCGATTGAAGAGAGACAATTTAAGAACCAGTGGATTACCTGAAAGTCATAAGCAAAACAAAACAAAAAAAGGTTTAAATATTCTAATTCAAGAAATCTAATCCAATCAAACTATCTGATATCTTAGATATTAGAGCGCAAAGTAGAAATCAAAAGATTCTCCCTTTTGAAGAAACACCCAAATGAAAATTTCAGGAATATCAAAACCAAAACCCAAAGTTCCCAGGTTAAGGGAGGAACCAAAGTAATGCAAGTAGCCAGATAGAAAGAATTCAAGTATCCAGGAGCCAGTCAGAAACATACATGATTAAACAGCCACCACTAGGAAAGAACAGAGAGTTTGTAATACAACATTTCAAAAGACAAAGAATTTAGCCTTATAAAAAGAATAATCTACTCAACAAAACTGAGCATAATGCTATAGGAACAAAAAAGACTTTTAACAAAATAGAATTTCCAAGCATTTTTGATTAAAGGCCTAGAGCTAAATAGATAATTTGATAAACATAAGAGCTAAGAGAAAGATAAAAAGGGTAAACATTAAGTGAGAAATCACAACTGACAGTTAAAATGTATACATCCTTATGTGGGAAGATGAGAGATGCAGTTTCTTAGCATTTTCTCCTCACTAGGAGTCCTAGAAGATGCCTAATTAGAGTGCTTTGGTGTGATTCTGTTATGGTGGATGACCTCTACAGAAGAATGGAAAGGGTGAGGAAGAGGAATGCATGAGGAGAGGAGAGAAATGAGAGAAATATAGAGAAAATTATCTCAACTAAATGGGGTATGCATAAAAGGATTTATCTCATAAGAAAGTGGCCGTGGGGAGCTACACTTGAACTGCACTTTCATCTCATCTAGCTAAAGGAGGGAAGAATATACAATTAGCACACAGTGGGGTAGAGAAATACATTCTATCAAAAACTAAAGTGAAGAGGTAAATAAGTGGGAGGATAAGTTAAAGGAGGCATTAGAAACAAAACATAAAAAGGGAAGGAGGGAGAGGGGGAGAGAAGAAAAGCATGACAAAATTAGGATGGAAATACAGAGTCAGCAATCATAACTGCAAACATGAATAGAATGAACTCTTCCATATAAAAGAAGAGGATGGATTAAGAACCAGACCCCAACAATAAGAGTCATATCCAAAATATAAAGATACACACAGAGTTACTTAAGGGGCTGGAGCAGAGTCTATTACATTTCAGATGAAGTAAAAAAGACAGGGATAGTAATCATGATCTCAAATTTTGGAATTCAGACAAAGTAATACTTTGTATATTTTGTATATTTTGAAATTCTTTCATCAATAAAAAAGAGAAACAAATTGGGCATAAAATTAAAATAAATTAGAAAACCAACATAATTAAAAACCAAATCAGAAATCCTGCAAATTGAAGGGGAGATGAACAAAAAAGATAGTAAGAAAAATCTCAAATGAATTTATAAATAAACTAGAAGCTGAATTTTGAAAAAAAAATTGAGAAAATAAATATGCCATTAACTAATTTAATTTTTAAAGAAAGAAAAAGATTACCAGCATCAAAAATGAAAAAGGTAAATTCATGACCAATAAAGATAAAATAAAAGCAATGATTAGGAGTCATTTTGCCCAACTACATAACAATGTAAATGACACGGAGCAATATTTACCAAAATATAGATTGTCTAGGTGAATAGAACAGAAAGTAGAATGTTATATTATTTTATTTAGAAAAAGAAAATGAATAAATCATAAATGAATAACAACAAAACACACACACACATCAGGATGAGATAGATTTACAAGTGAATTCTACCAAAGATTTAAAGAACAATTAATTCCCATACTATATAAAGAATTTAGATAAAGAAGGGATCCTACCAAACTCTTTCTATAATACAAATATATTTTAAGACCTAGACCAGGAACAACCAAAACAAAGAAAGAAAATATAAAACAATTACCATAATCTTAAGCTAAATTACATTTTAGATTTTAAAATAAAACATTAGCAAGGAGTACATCACAAAAATTATCACTAGGATCATGCTGGATATTGAATATTAATGGTGATAATGGACATTTTTGCTTAATTCTGATCTTATTGGAAAGGCTTCTAACTTGTGCCCCTTATAGATAATGCTGGCTCTTGGTCAAAAATGTGGTAATGGTTCAATATTAGGAAGACTATAAATATAACTGAACATATTAATAATAAAAACAAAAATTCTTGATTATTTGAGTAAATGTAGAAAAGGATATTTTTTGTTATTATAAAATAGAACATTTATTCCTGTTAAAAACACAAGTATAGAAAATAAACAGCATAAGAAATAAACAACTTTCCTTTTTTCCCTTAAATTTACTATTTCTTTTTAATATTTTGTTCTTTTTAAAATTTTGAGTTCCAGATCTCTCTCTCTCTCTTCCCCTCCTAATCCTCACCCACCCACTGAGAAGGCAAACAGTTATACGTGTGAAATCACGCAAAACACATTTTCATATTAGCTACACTGCAAAACAAAACAAAAAGATAAAGAAAGTGAGAAAATTATACTAAAGTGAGAAAATTATACTTCAATTTGCACTCAGAGCTCATCGGTTCTCTCTCTGGAAGTGGATAGCATTTTTTCATTACAAGTCCTTTGGAACTGTCACGGTTCATTGTATTGATCAGATCATTTACCCCTACATTATAAAAACACTTTCTTGCATTCTTTAATGAGAAAATTTTCCCCAGTCTCCCTCTCCCTCCTTAATGCATACTTCTTTCTCACCCTTCCTTTTTTTTCTGACATTATCCTAACATAATTGACAATCTATGCCCTCTGTCTATGCAGACTCCTTCTAACTGCTTAATAATGATAAAATTCTAAGAAGTCACATGTTATCTTCCCATTTAGTTTACATCCCATACAGTTTAACCTTATTGCATCCTTTATGATTTCTCTTTCCTATCTATCTTTTTATGTTTCTCTTGAGTCTTGGGTTTGAATGTTAAATTTTCTATTCAGCTGTGGTGCTTTTATCAGGAATGTTTGTAAGTTCTCTATTTTGTTAAATGTCTATTTTACCCCTGAAAGATTACATTTAGCTTTGCTGGAAAGGTTATTCTTGGTTGTCATCCTAGCTACTTTGCTTTTTGGAATATCATATTCCAAGCATTCTGCTCCTTTAACAAGAAAGCTGTTAAACCGTGTATGCTCTTGACATACTACACAATACATGAATTATTTCTTTATGGTTGCTTGACTTCAGAGCTCTGTAATTTGGCTATAATATTCCTGGAATTTTTGATTTTAGGATCTCTTTCAAAAGGTGATTATTGGATTCCTTCAATTTCTAGTTTACTATTTGGATCTAAGATATCAGGGCAGTTTTCCTTGATAATTTCTTGAAATGTGATGTCTAGATTAAATTCTTTCAATCTATTTTCCAGGTCAATTGTTTTTCCAAAGACATCTTACATTTTCTTCTATTTCTTCATTATTTCTTGATGTCTCATGGAATCATTAGCTTCCACTTGCCCAATTTTAATTTTTAAGGAATTATTTTTTCATTTGGTCAATTCTGCTTTGAAGGAATTTTTTTTCTTCAGTGAGTTTTTATGCCTTTTATTATTAGATCAATTATGTTTTTTAAGGTGATATTTTCTTCAGTATTTTTTGTGCCTCTTTTACCACGCTGTTAATTCTGTTATCATATCCACTCCCCACCCCCATCCCCAATTTTCTCTCTACCACTTATCTCTTTCTTTTAACTCTTACAGGAATTCTTGCTTGCCTTGGGTCCAATTAGTAATTTTCTTTGAGGTTCAGTTTGTAGTTGTTTTTGCACTTAACTCGTCTTTTAGATTTACATTTTGGACTTCCCTGCTTTTTTATGGTCAAGTTCCTTTTTTTTTTTGTTATATATTCATTTTTCCAGCCTATTTCTTGACTTTGAATTTTATGTTAAAATTGGGTTCTGCTCATCTTAGAGAGGGACAACACTGTTGTAAGTTTCAGATTTTTAATGTTTTTCTTTTCTTTTTCTTTTCATACTTTTATTTTCAGAGGGTCTGTAAGTTTTTGGTGCTTTCAAGGTGATATGATCCCAGGAGACATGTGCTAACTGCTCTCTTTGCACTTCTCTTTTTCAGTTGCAAATGCTAATGTTTCTTGGCCCTAGAACTGAGACTGGGGCACTTACTCCTTTGTCGATCACAAAAATTTCTATCTTGGAATTGGACCCAGGACTGATTATGGGTAACAGAGTTGCCAGTCAATACTAGCTGTACCCGATTCCGGCAAAAAGATCCCCTGTAATTAATTTCTGATCATTTGTCTTAGCCTCCTTACTATCTCTGGGTTAAGAACTCCCGAAACTGATGCTAATGTTACTGTGGTGGTCATCTCCAATACTTACTGCTGGTACCCTTGCCACACTCTGGGACTGTGTCCACCCCTCTCTTTTAAGTTCCCTCTAAGTTATCTGGATAAATGTCTCCCTCTGACCTTTTATTGGCTCTGCCACTTCAAAATCTTACTTAAGATAAATCCTGGAGAAGATATGGGAAAACAAGTCTCCTTAAAATGGTAAGTAGTATCTAAGGCCAAAAGCAAGCATTCTCTGTAATGGGCACAAGCCAGAAATCTTTCCAGTAAGATCAGGAGTGAAGCAAGGTGTCCTTTGTTACCATTACGATTCTATAATGTTCTAGAAATGCTAAATATATAGCAACAAGATGAGGAAAAAAAGAATTGAACAGAATAAGCACTGGCAAAGAAGAAACGAAATGATCACTTTTTGCAACAATGAATTAACTTCAACATAAAATAGACCCACAAAATCACTAGCATTTCTGTAAATTAACAACAAAATCTGGAAAAAAGAAACAATTCCATTTAAAATAACTATGGATAATACAATATTAAATACTTGGGAGTCAGCTTGACAAGATACACATATAAATTAAACACAATTACAAAATACTCTTTACCCAAATAAAGACAGACCTAAATAACTGGAGTAATAATTATTCATGAGTAGGACAAGCCAATATAATAAAAATGACAATCCCAGTCAGTCAATAAACGTTCATTAAATGTCTACTAAATGCCAAGCACTGCCTAGGAACTAGACAATCTATTAATCAGTGCCATACCAATCAAAGTATCAAAGAATTACATTAAAGAGCTAGGAAAAAAATTCATCTAGAGAAACAAAAGGTCAAGATATCAAAAGAGTCGATGAAAAAAGAGGGAAAGAAGGAGGTCTAGCAGTATCAGATTTAAACTTATGACACAAAACTATAAGAGTAATCAAAACAGTTTGGTGGTAGATAAGAAACAAATAGGTTGATCAAGGGAATAGATTAGATATATAATATATAGTAGTAAATGAGTTCGGTTTGATAAATCCAAAGATACCAGCTACAGAGGCAAAAATTCATTGCTCGACAAAAATCGTTAGGAAAACTGGAAAGTTGCCTGGCAGAAACTAGACATATTGCAACACCTTATTCTATCTATCAAGACAAGTTCAAAATGGACCCGTGATTTAGACATAAAGGGTGATGTCAAAAGAAAATTAATAGTTGTCACATCTCCAGATAGGGGAAGAGTTTATAACCAAACAAGAGATATAGATATTCGAAGGAGGTAAAATGGATAATTTTGATTATATAAAATCAAAAAAACTTTTGTGCTAAAAAAACAACCCAATACAGCCAAAATTGGAAGAAAAACAGGAAAGTTGGAAAAATAACCTTTGCAGAAAGTTTCTGTGATAAAGGTCTAATTCCTAAGATATATAGGGAATGGATTCAAATTTATAAGAATAATTGCCATTCCTTAATTGACAAAGGGTTAAAGAATATGAATAGGCGGTTTTCAGAAGAAATCATACAAAAATGTTCTAAACCACTAATAGAGAAATACAAATTAAAACCATTCTGATACGCTACCTCATATTCATCAGATAAATGATTTTTTAAAAATCAATTAATCAAACATTTATTCAGCATCTATCTTCCACAAATTTTCAAACTTTCCCTTTTTATTGGTTCCTCCCAGCTGCCTGTAAACCCTCCTATGTGTTTTCTATCTTCAAAAAGTCTTCACTTTATCCAACTCCACTACAAACTATTTTAATCAGATAAATGATTTAAAAAAGGGAATGACAAGTGCTGAAGGAGATGAGGGAAAACAAGTGTGGTGGAGCTGTGAACAGGTTCTGCCATCCTGGAGAACAATATGGAATTGTGCCCAAATAGCAATTAAAGTGTGTATGCCCTTTGTCCCATCAATGCTATTGCTAGGTCTATACCCAAAAAGATCAAAGAAAGAAAGACAGGACCCATAAGCATGCATATATTTCCAGTAGATTTTTTTGTGATGGCAAAGAATTAGAAACTGAGGAGGTGCCCATCAACTGGGGAATGTC
This sequence comes from Sminthopsis crassicaudata, assembly GCF_048593235.1. Taxonomy (NCBI): domain Eukaryota; kingdom Metazoa; phylum Chordata; class Mammalia; order Dasyuromorphia; family Dasyuridae; genus Sminthopsis; species Sminthopsis crassicaudata. The sequence continues at coordinate 14,088,563 of NC_133617.1, forward strand.
TAAACAAATTATGGTATATTTAATATAAGGCAAGATTACTGTGCTATAAGAAATGATGAAAGAGGTGGTTTCAGAAAACCTGAGAAGACTTGTATGAACTGATATAGAATGACGTGAACAGTACCAAGAGAACATTTTATATATAACAATATATTTTTTAAAAATTAAAAATTTTTTATTAAAGCTTTTTATTTTCATACGCATGGATAATTTTTCAACATTAACCCTCGCAAAACCTTGTGCTCCAATTTCCCTCGCCCTTCTCCTACCCCCTCCCCTAGATGGCAAGTGATCCAATATATATTAAACACGATAGAAATATATTACATAACAACACTGTAAAGATAAACAGCTCTGAAAGATTTAGGAGCTCTGATCAACACAATGACCCATTACAATTTCAAGAAAGTCATGATGAAACACGCTGCCAGATAGGGAGCTGATGCACTCAGAGTGCTGACTGTGATCTATTTTGCATGATTATACATATCTGTAAAAGGTTTTGTTTTTGCTGCCTCCTCAATGAGAGGGGTAGGGAAAGGAGAAATTAAGAGTTTTCAGAACTGAAAATAAAATGGAATCAAAGAAAAGAAAAGCTGCAGCATGAAGCTTCATCTACTTTACATGGATTGTATCCCCAATCACTTGTAATGTGAAGCTCAATGTACACAGAGATTATAATGCTTAGCACCATATCTGGCACACAGTAGGTGCTTAATAAATGCTTGTTGACTTGCAATGTCTCATCATGTCATTATTTGAACTCAATCTAACCCCAAGGATGTGAAAGATAAAAAGAAAAGTCTAATCTATTCTAAAACATTCATCAAAGACAGAAAGAAAAGTCTAATATATTCCAAAATATTCACAGCAGCACTTTTGTCATACTGAAAAATGGAAAACAAAGTAGGCAACAAAACACTAGGAAATGCTGAAACATACTGGGTGGGGCATTAAAGTGATGGACTCTTACTGCACTATAAGGAATTATAGATTTAAAAATTCAAAGAGGTGAGGAAAGACTTAAATGAATTTATAAAGAGTGAAAAAAAAAAAAAAGAAAACTACACAAGATGAAAACAAATATGGTAGAAAGTGAAGAAAAATTAAAAAGCCTCTAGATGAGGGTAAAAGAAGAGAATGTAAAAGCGGGCTTGAAATTTAATATTTAAAAAACTAAAATCTTGGCAAGTGGTTCTTGGCAAACAGAGAGAGAAGAAATGGAAGCAGTGTCAGATTTTATATTCTTGGGCTCAAAGATCACTGCAGACGGCGACTGCAGCCATGAAATTAAAAGACGCTTGTTCCTTGGAAGGAAAGCTACGACAAATCTGGACAGCATACTAAAAAGCAGAGACATCACACCGTCAACAAAGATCCATACAGTCCAAGCTGTGGGGTTTTTTTTAGTAGCAATGTATAGCTGTGAGAGTGGGACTAAAAGGAAAGTTGATGCTCACAGAATCGATACATATGTTAATATTATTTTTATACTCTTTAATTGTGGAGCCGGAGAAGACTTTTGAGAGTCTTTTGGCCAGCAAGAGCAAATCAATCAATACTTAAATTGATTCAGACTATTCATGGGAAGGTCAAATGCTGAAGCTGAAGCTTAAATACTTTGGCCACCTAATGAAAAAAATAGGACTCACTGGAAAAGCCCCTGATGCTGGGAAAGAAGGCAAAAGGAAAAGGGCATGGCAGAGGATAAGATGGAAAGAGTGTTATGAACTTGCACAGATTTCAGGAGATGGAGAATAAAAGGGCCTGACATGTTATGATCCATGGGGGTCACAAAGAACTGGACATGGCTAAATAATTGAACAACAACAACAAAAGAGCATTGTGAAATCCTAATAACTAAGCCTTAGCTTGGTGCAGATTTGAGAACATTCTACTCTTCCCTTATTGCAGAAATTGGGAACTAAACATGTACAGAATACGGTATATACTATGAGACACGAATGATTTGTTGATTTATTTCTGCTTTATGTCCTTTTTCACTCTTTGATACAAAAGACTGGCTCACAAGTAGAAAAACAGGAAAAGCATATAGCTGGTGATGAATCTGATGAAAATAAAGGGATCCATAAGAAGAGGTAAGACTTGAAGCAGTCTACGTCTGCTTCTGATGGTAACAATAGAGAAATACACAAGTACAGCAAAATGAGAGCAAAGAGTGAAGCTGAATCTGGATGTTCCGCCTCAGAGGATGTCCTCAGAAGGAGAATTATTAGACTCAGAGAGAAATCCCAGAGCTGTCAGGTCCTCTCGGATGCCAGGTTGGAAAATGCCATTTCTACTCTCATCCTGATTAAAAATGTCCAGTGGTATGAGTGAGAGAAGCTCAGGATTTACAGATAAAAGGGAAAATCCAGTCCACCTCCACCAGCTTGCTGCCCACCGCCCTATCTTGACAGGCAGGACTGCCACCCAGAGCCTCGAAGCCCTGATCCCTCTTCTTCCCCTCACTCTGGGCAGTGTCCCAAAGTAGAGTCAGTCTCTCCAAGGACTCACCAGGGCTTCATTAGCCATAGTGGCTTCTTCCTTCAATTGTAAGAGCCTCCTCTCCAATTCATCCCTTGTCCGCTCAGCCTCTTCCCTCATCTGCTTCTCTCGAGCCAAACGCTGCCGTTCCATCTAGGAAACAGGGGAACAAAGAGACTTAGAGTGATAACAAGGGAGAAGGGATCTAGAGCAATCCAGTCCACAAACAGCCCTGTAATCCCTGCAGGTAAATTAAGAAAATCACAAAGTCACTGACTTCTCCTCTCCAAAAGATATTTATCTATGGATTAAACCTCAGGGAGGAAGAGGGGTACATGGGATGCTGAGGGGATGTAAGAAACAAAATGTTAGTAAAACACATTTGTTGAATGAGGGGTGTATTTTTTTTTAATTATAGACTTTTTATTATAGCATGGGTAATTTTTCAGCATTGACAATTGCAAAACCTTTTGTTCCAACTTTTCCCTTCATTTCCTCTATCCTTTCCCCAGATGGCAGTCAACCATATTTTTAAAAATGCTCTAAATTACTACTACTAAGATAAATACAAATTAAAACAAACTGTAAGCTTCACTTTACACCTAGAAATTGGCCAAAAAGGAAAACAATCATCGGGAGAAAATAAGCACTGTGGGTGGAGCTGGGAAATGGTGACAGCCATTTTGGAAAGCAATTTGGAATTATGCAAACACTGACTAAAATATCTTTACCCTTTGAACCAGAAACTCCATTATTGAGTTTATGCCCCCAAAAAGCCATTGATAAGAAGAAAGTCCCCATATAAGCTAAAATATTGATAGCAGCATTTTTTGTAGTGGCCAAGGATTGGAAACAAGAGAGATGCCCATTGATTAGGGGACGGTGAAATATTTGAAGCAAATGAAGGGAATACAACGGAATTGTAACCCTTTCAGCATTTATCTATTGGAGTATGGCTACTGGTCATATATAACCATTCACTGTTTAGATATATCTTGGATACCAAGCCCTTATCCTCTCATCTGATGTTTCCTCATCTTCGCTTCCCCTTCAGCTTTGTTTTAAAATTTCATTGTTTTTTTGTGCCCCTTTCCAAAAGAAGACTCTGACTCTCTTCATGATGCATCTTCTGTTTACTGTAGACCCTCATTCTCTGATTCATCATCTCTATGACATCTGCTCTCTCTTCTTCACGCTATCAAAGCTTACAAAGTATGCATTCTCAGCTTTCTCCTCTAGGAACTTTCTGCCATTGCCTTGTGGGGCTCACTCTATGGATTCCCCTTTTCCCTTGTGTCTCATCTCTAGAGCAATGTCATTTATTAATATGCCAACATATATGTTAATGTATTATGTATGATAATATAGAATATGTATAAATGATTATTATATCAATACCAATATATCATATATTAAATATAAGCAACAATATTATTAAACACTTACTATATGACAGGAACCGTGCTAGTTGCTTTTACAATTTTTATCCCAATTGATCCTTATAGCAGCCGGAGATAGGTGCTATTATTATTTAACAGATGAAGAAATCGGAGCAAACAGAGATTAAGTGGCTCTCCCAGGGTCACAGAGCCAGATGTAAACTCAAATCTTCCTATTTCTGGTCCAGCACTTTATCCATTGTGCCATCTAGCAACGCCCCATGGTGGGGACCCTCCTCACCATGTCCCTGATGATGCAGCCCACAACTCTATATCCCTTCTTGGTGATTCTTTTCTTCCATATTTGCCTGAAAACCTCTTTCCTGTATCCGTGTTCTCCTCATCCTCTAGGTGCTAGTTGGAACCTCCAGTGTTTCCAAATTTTCCCTTCTCCCTTCCCCTTCAACAAGGAGACTTTTCAAGGCCTAAATCTCCCAGACCTTACCCAATGGAAGCTCCTCCTCTCTGTTCACTGGCCAGCTCTCATCAATTATAAGGACACTGGTCAGGGGCACACCTCCTACTTTCAAAGTAAGGCTTCCTTCCTTTTCCCTTCTTTTTCACGTCTTCCCTTCTTTTCACTTATTCCCATGTAGGCTCTTCTCTTTCTGAGATCTGAGATCTTATTGTTAGTCCTTGACTTGACACTGGTGTAATACTTCTTACCATCGATCATGTGCCCTCCCATAATGCAAAGTATCTCTCTCTCCGTCCCTTCCTCCTTCCTTCATTCCCCTCTACTTCACACACACACCCCCAAACTCCAAAGAAAACACCTGCAGGCAGGGCGTTGCCAGGTTCCCCCATAATCCCCACTGGCCTCTTTACTCTGCTATTTGGGGTATTTGAGAAGCACAAAACCTCTTCATTCCTGGTTTTCTTTTGAAAAATGTTTCCAGTTCTTCTTTATTGGTGAATTTATTATTGAATTTTGCTTGTATGGTTAAGCTCAGGTTTGTAGGTCTTTGAGATAGGTATTTTACTTGTATAACAAACATATTTCCTTGTAATGTTCTTATTTTTGGCTGCTTCTCTTTTAGACTGTCCTTCACTTCTGTGTGTTTGCATTCTCAAACTAGCCTCTCTTTTTCTACTCTGGTGAGGTTTGCCTTTACAGATTCAAGTTGGTTTTTTAAAAAATTCTGCCTATTTTGTGTGCTTGGTGTTCATGAAGACTATAAATTATGCTTTCCTAATTCTCAATTTTTTTTTTTTTTAAGCCTGGGACCATGTTCTCAAATTCCACAGGGTCTTCTGTCTAATCAAGTGAGGGATCATTTCCTTTTTTTTTTTTTTTTTTGTAGTTTTATTCATTGCTGCTTGAACTCACTCACTACATCTAGATGCCACATTTCCTCTTGTTCCTGCTTTTCCTATTGATTTATCTGTTTACATTCAAGGAATTTGAGACCTTTGGTAATTTCAGTCTTGTTCCCTCCACCCTTTCTGATGCCCTCCCCTCTGACTGTGGTTTCCTTGGGGGCTGGAGGCTCCTGAGCATCTCAGCCTCCTCCCACATGGGCCAGTTCCCAGTTCACCAGCCCAGGTCTCTGCCCGCGATTCTAAGGTGGTCAGAACTGGCCTCAGCTGGAGACTGGGCTCTTTCTCTCGGCCTTGGTGGAATACTGGACAGGCCACAACATGCACGGTGTCCGACTCAATTACCGGTGCTGCTCCCTCTGTTCCTCGGGTCTCTGATCCAGCCCCAGCAGATCCTGCTCTCGAGCGCTGATGCTCCTATTCTGCGGCCCCTGCAGGCTTTTGTTCCTGAAGGGCCGTGGCCAAGCTGGCTGGGAGACAGGATCTCCTGGCACCAGAGAGGAAGGGGGGCCAAAGGCAGGTTTTACACAGGCCTGTGTCATGTCTTTGAGTCTGCTGGAGCAGCCTTGAGAGGGAAGGGGTGCTGAGTGAGCTCAGAGTCAGCAGCAGTTCATGGGTTTGAGGATTTTTTTTTTTTTTTTTTTTTTTTATACCATGTCCAAGACGCAGAAACAGATGAAGTTGCTTTATCTTTGACATATACTTTCTGCTTTGGAGAGAGAAAATCTTAATTGCTTATGTGACTGGAAGGTTATCGCAGCGTATTGTTCCTTGTTTTGTTAAATATTCCCCAATTCCATTTGAATCTGGAGAATCTAGGGGCCTTGTCATCTCTGACACAGGCTAGAACTTTCTGAGTTGCAGATTTTGGTTGTGCACAGCACCCAAAGCTTACGAGAAGCAGAGCAGAGTAGCAGGGTGCTACTGATTGAAAATGCACGGATGCAGTATCATGTTAGAAAGAGCTCCCCACAGTAGCCTGAGGGCTGAGCTCTGCAGCAGAAGCAAGTCAGCGAGAGCCCAGGACCGCGAGAGGGGCAGCCTTCCTCACTGCCTTTCAGCGGCTCGACTGTCGAAGAGGGTACAGAAGAGAGATGGAGAAATCTGCCCTGGAAGGAGAGCGCTGTCGCTCCGGAAACCCAGGTTGGTGCCGCTGACACAGAGCAGAAGGTATAGTGAGAAGCAGAGAGAGACGGAGACAGGGGGAGAAAGAAACAGGAGAAGGGGAGAGGAGAGACCCCGGGAGGGAGAGCGCACTGCCTTTAAATCCCCTCTGCAAGCACGTCTATCTGTGGGACTCTGGCTCGGCCACCCAATAGCTTAGCGTCCCCAGCAACGAGCCCAGACTACGCTGACTTCAGGCAGCCCAGGCCGGAGAAGTGACCTCCAGGGTAGTTTTCCCCTCGGTCGTCACAGGCCTGCTTAGGATTATCGCTTCAGTCTGTCCCCAAGTTCTAATAACGTGGCTTCTCAGAACGCAGTGTAGTCACACTTGTCCATCTTGGACGAAGAACCCCTTGGGGTGGGGCCCTTCTGGAGCTCTCCCTTGGGGGCTGCTTTTCCTCAGTGTCCTCCCCTTTCCTTTTGCTCTCTGGCCTAAGGATACTTTCCCAGGTGGGGGTGCACCTGGACATAAATCTGATGTAAAAGCAAAAGAGAGCAAGACATTTGAAAAAACAGCACGATTCTAAGGCTGTGTGTTCCTCCTAACCTCTAGGCCAAAAGGGGCTCAGGCTTTCCCATCTTTCCTCTTACCCACAGCCCAAGGGCAGGCTGGTCAGTTGGAGAAGCTGCCGGGAGAGCTGGCCAGGCCCTTGATGTGAGCGGGAAGCAGATGAAGCTGGGGAAGGAGCTCCGATAGCCACCAGACCCCAGGTCTCCCCTCTGAAGCCCCATCTCCCCAATCTCCTTATCTGCGCCCATCCCCAAAGCTGTCCTCCCTCCTGCACGTGTGGATGGTTCTGCTTGCTGTTCTGAGCCCCCAGCTGGATTGGGGAAGCCTCCTCTTGGAATCTGCTCCAGCTCTTGACCCTCAGGAAGGGAGGGCAGAGTGGGGGGAGGTCCTTGCCATTCTGCACTACCTCAAGAGGTTTTTTTATGTGCCCCCCCCATGCCGCCCAACAGGGGGCTCCAGGAACATATCCCACACCATTATTCCAGAAGACAGAGGATGCACATGTCTCCCCATGAGCAATGCCCCAAGCTCACAAGAACCACAACAGACAGTGTTCCAAATGCCAGCCCCGGGTGTTCCCTGTCCCCCCGCTGTGGACCCCACTCTGAGTGCAGCGGTGTGTCAAGTCAGGGCGAACCTGGGGGGCTTCCCTGGCACTCTCTGCTGCTGTGGCTGTCTAGTGGTCTGGCCAGAAATGCGCCTGGTATAGGGAGAAGTGGGTTCAGATGGCTGAGTGGGTTTGAGGGAGCAGAAAAGTCCAAGAGCACCAGACAATGGTTCAGACGGTCCAATCTGTTGCAGGGCCAGGCCCCGGTCAGCATCCTGCCGGGGAGCTCAGAAATGCTGCCATACACCCCATCCCCAGCTGGCTAGTGGAGGAGATCCCACATCAGGCAAAGGAGCGAGGCCGACCCTCTCCGGTACCTAATTTGCCCTGATACCCTAACTTTCTCTGCAGCCTGTCCCGGAGGCGGTATGCAATGGCAGTGACCAGACGCATCTGTGTGACAGGCTCTCCTGGGCCAGGCCTGCCTGAGCTGCCCCGGACACCACCAGCTCCCTGCCAGGTGGGCAAAGCTCTCACCTGCTTTCTGGCCTTCTCCTCCCTGGCCTGGGCTTTCATCTGCTGCACTTCCAGTGAGTCGGCCTTCCTTCTCCGCATGAAGAGGTCATGGTTCCCAATGCACAGCTGCAGAATCTGGGCAAGAGAGACAAGAAGCATTACTGCCTGTGCTTAGCTCACACACCCCCGATGCATGGCCAGCAAACTCATGCAAGCAAAGCTGCCTGTGGGAAGCTGGGAAGGACAGTCAGGGGCCCCTCGGGCCCCTCAGGGCTATGGCACAGAGAATGGGCCATGGGCCGGCCTCCTCTGGACTGAGCAGCTCCTGGGCCTGCGGGAGGGCGGCAGGTGTGCCGTGGGTGGAAGGAGCACTGGAGGAGGAAGTCTCTCACCCACCTTCCCCATGGGTCAGCCTCTTTGGGGGGACTGGGGGGAGGGCATGCGCCACTTGGCATGTCCCTAATCACAAGGACGGCGTGCTGACATTTTCAGAGGGGTGAGGCCCGAGCTTCCACTTACCAGTTTGTTAACACGCAGCTTTGAGGAGTTAAACTTGAAGACGTCAATCTTCTTGTCCAGAGGCTTAATGGTGAACTACAAGAGGAAGAGAAAGCATGATGCTGCATGGTGCCCGCCCAGAGGGAGCCACCGGGAAGGGCACAGACACTGGGGAGGGCACGGACACTGAGAAGGGCACAGACACTGGGGAGGGCACAGACACTGGGGAGGGCACAGACACCAAGAAGGGCATGGACACAGGAAAGGGCACAGACACCAAGAAGGGCACGGACACTGTGAAGGGCACAGACACTGGGGAGGGCACAGACACTGCGAAGGGCACAGACACTGGGGAGGGCACAGACACCAAGAAGGGCATGGACACAGGAAAGGGCACAGACACCAAGAAGGGCACGGACACTGTGAAGGGCACAGACACTGGGGAGGGCACAGACACCAATAAGGGCATGGATACCAAGAAGAGCATGGACACTGGGGAGGGCACAGACACCAAGAAGGGCATGGACACTGAGAAGGGCACAGACACTGGGGAGGGCATGGACACTGCTGTTGCCCCTTCAATGCAGCAGGGGTGGGGGCCCTTCCTTAAAGTGCTGCCAATTGAGAGCCAGGACAGAGGGGCTGGCAGTGGGCCAGACAATCAGCAGACTCTGTGGCTCAGAGCCAGGCACCATAAAGGATGGAGAAGAGGAAATACATGCTCTGCCCCCAGGCAGCTGACCCTGAGAGGGAGAGCCCAGCCCTGTCCACAGAGCAACAACCAATGGTGGGGGACGTTCCAGAAGAAACCCACCCGTGGCTGGCAGAGGCTGAGCCTTGTGGGTTCAGCAGGAGCACCGGGAAGGAGGATGCTTCCTGCCAACAGCACCTGCTCCAACTTTCCTTCCAGACTTTGCTGTTCCCTTCTGTCTCAGCCCCTGGACCCTCCAGGTCCGCCTTCCACAAGCACTTAGTAATCCTCTGCTCAGAGGCCGGCCTACAGTGCTGGCTTCCCTTTCCTTGCCCCCCCCTCAGGCTCCTGCCCAGACCCAAGGCCCGCGCCCAGTCAGACATGCTCTGTGACAGTTATCAGGCACGTGTTTCCCTTCTAAGAGGTTACAGGAAGGGCCAATGGGTCATTCCAGAGCCCGGTATTAAGCTCACCTGGGCCCAGGCTTTAGTGGTAGCTCTTAATAAAATCAAGTTCCTGCCACTCAATTCAAAAGGCTGCTCATGAGAAAAGTGCCTTATAAGCTTAACTGAAGGGCCCCAGGCCCGGGAGCTCCCGCAGGAGGAGTCTGTGCCCTTCCCTCCCCGGGTCAGCCCCCCAGCCAGGGCCACCCTCCCATGAGATTCTACTGAGCTTCAGTGGTTATTCAGGCTCTCGGGCTGATCCAGGATGTCAGGGATGCCTTTTAAGCGCACACACACACACACACACACACACACACACACACACACACAGCACAATTCCTCAGGGTGACAAAAAGGTTATTTCTTTCACACGGAGACAGGAGGTTAGCAGAGCGGGGCAAGCTGAAACCCCAGAGTCCTTCCGCCGCCTGGGCCCCGCTGACTGCCGGAGGAGCATTTCCTTAAGCTCCTTTTGCTCTTTAACTCAAGAGCTGTCAGTGAAAAACCACAAATAGTGGAGCAAAGCCCAGTCTCAGCACTAAAGAGCGTTCCAGAGATCAATGGCTCACTTACAATAAGAGAACCTTTGTGTCCTGACAGCTCGGCTGTCACGAAACCAGAACTAGTGAGACAACTAACTTACTACCATGTCGAGTGAGCTCGGGGCCGTCCATTACGTGCATTACGGCCATGATAGGGCATGATGGCTCTATTCCCCCCGAGAAGCTAAATTAGGGTTTAGGATGTCAGGCCTTGCTAGGGGAGACTTTAATCTTTGGGCTCTTTGAAGAATGAGTGTTTGGGGAGCTTTTAGTGCTCCAGCCCATGGTGGTGTAGTAAACAATTTTATGAAATTGAAGAAGAAAAATTATCATACTGGGGCAAACCAAATGCTTGAGTAATGTGGGCTTTCGGTCGAAGAGCTTTTAGAAGGAAACACCTAAAAGCCACCTTAGGGTCTCTAGCTCTCTAACACGTTCAAAATCAATTTCGACGTTCAATGTGCCCGACACCAATAAGTTCAGTGGAACCAAACAGTATCAAAAGCGTCGGCCGCTTTCCCTCTGGTTTATGTAAACAAAGAAAACAAGAAACTGCCCACCCCCAGCTGCCAAGGGCCCCAGCGTAAGGGCAGCCCTCGGGGCAGGTCCCATGCTCTGCCTTCCGGTGACGACCCCATGGGCCTCTTGTGCCCTGGGCCACTGGAAGGTCTCTGAGGGCAGAGACTATCTTTCTGGCCTTTTATTCTCCATTGTCTATGATGCCTTGGATGCTAATAATGGCTGGTTAAATCAAAGACTCTCTGCGATGCTTTGTCTTTTATTATCAGAGAACATTTTTAATAAATATTTGTTGAATGAATTACAACGGTTGAGAAATCTGGGTCACCATCCTGCAGGAAGAGATTTAAATTCTGAGACCATACCTCTCTGGTATTAAACCGTAATTATGTGCTAACTGTTTAGGGTGTGCTAGTTTTTTCTTTATTATTAGTTTAAAGGTTTCATGAGGACAGAGCCTGCTGATTACAATAACAACTCACATTTACAGGGTGCTTTAATATCTACAAAAGGCCGGCCAGATGGCTCGACGAATTGAACGCTAGGCCTGGAGTCATAAAGACCAGAGTTCAAATTTGATCTCAGACATTTAGTAGTTATATGATCTGGGCAAGTCCCTTAATCTCCCGCCTGCATAAAACGTGAGAAGGAAATGGCAAGCTCTTCCAGTGTCTTTGCTTAGAAAATCTCACAGGCCGTTGGCCCACAGAGTCACAATTGTCTGACTCAACAACAATCCCATGAGATCAAGAGCACAAGCATTGTCGTCATCCCAATTTGGCAGATGAGCTTACCAAACTCGGCCACGGCCACGGACAAGTGTCAGAGGCAGCCACGTCTTCTGGCTCCAAGTGCCAGGTGTAAATCTCACCTCGGACTCTCATAAGCATCACCGGCACCAAACAGAAATGGGGACCACTTAGTCTGACTTAAGGATCCTTGCTGTATTTTTATTTATTTTGTTAATCATTTCCCAGTTACATTTTAATATGGTTCAGGCCACATCCAAGAGCACAGCCTGTGGGCCACATGTTGGATACAAATCTTGGATGCAAATCTTTTTTTTTTTTTTTTTCCTGAGGCTGGGGTTAAGTGACTTGCCCAGGGTCACACAGCTAGGAAGTGTTAAGTGTCTGAGGGCAGATTTGAACTCGGGTCCTCCTGAATTCAAGGCTGGTGCTCTGTCCACTGCGCCACCTAGCTGCCCCTGGATGCAAATCTTAACATGTCGGTACCTCTGTTTTCTCATCTGTAAAAAGTACAATAATAATACCAGTATGACCCCCCCCCCTCATGGGGCTATTACAGCAAAACATTAACAAGGCACTTCCCTCAGAACAATCCTGGAAAGTCGGGGCTTTGAGTATTTTTGATCCCTTATTTTATAAACGAGCAAACTGAGACCCAGGAAGAGTAAGTTACTTGCTTGGAGTCACACAGCCAGGAAGTGTCTACACTCACTGCAAACTCCTGACTCCACGCCAGACATTCTTTTCAGGCAGCAAGCAGTGAATTGGTTGGTTGCCTGTTGTCCTTTGTTCTCAAAGAGAACCAGAACGACATCCCTATGTTAGAGTCAAATTACAGTGTGTCCAACTGTGGCTGATCAGACCCGTACTAGCTCGGAATGCTCTGCCACAGATCAGAGTCCCTATAACATCTGGGATGGACCCTTTAACTGTGCATCTAGCATTTCTTCTGAGCTAATCCCATTCTGCTTTGCTCACAGAGCACAGCCCCTTCTCTGAGGAGGGCACGCCATGCTGGGCCCTTCTGCACCAGTGTTTCCCATGTCATATGATCAATTCTAAAATTTTTAAGAGAGGCCTTGAGAGTGTCCTTGCATCACTTTTTCTGACCATCTTATGAGTGCTTGCCATGTGTGAGCTCTCCATAAAATAATCTTTTTTGGCATTTAAACAAGGTGGTCAGTCCATCAGATTGTACTCTTTGCAGTAGAGTTTGAATGGTTGGCAGTTCAGCTCAAGAAATGACCTCAGTATCTGGAATCTTCTCCTGTGGGGAGACCTTCAGAATCTACCTAAGACAATTCAAATGGAGGCAATTCGGTTTCCTGGCATGGCGCTGGTAGAATGTCCGGGTTTCACAGGCACACAGCCATGAGGTCGGCACAATGGCTCGCCCCACCTTCAGTTTGGCAGTCAGTCTAATACCTCCCCTCTCCCACACTTTCCTTCGGAGCCTCCTAAACTCTGAGCTAGCTCTGACAGGGCATGTGTCAGCTTCATTACATGGACAGGTCTGGAAAATACACTGGCAAGCTAAGAACTATTCATAGCATTCAAAACTTCTCCGCTTGCTGTAACTGGTGGGTCTACATATTAAGTACTGCCTGACTTTAGGCCAAAGTGAGCCCGAGCAGCAGAGACTCAACCACATTTTGTTGCCTCTCAGCTTCAGAGCTTGCACTGAGTGCACAATCATCTGCAACAAGCCATCAGGCACAACACTCCCTCCACTTTAGTCTTGGCTGCAGCCTTTTCAGGAATTACTCAGTGGTCATTGACTCTGAGGCCACGTTCATCCCCCAGAAGGCCTTTGATAGCACTGAGGCAGCCTTGTTTCACTTCACCGATGACTGGAAAATTACCCAGAAGCCAGGCAAGCACCATCGCGAAACATGTATAATACTGAAGAATTTTTCTGGGCAGCTCAGTTTTAAGATAAGTTTTCCATAAGCTCTCACGACTGACCATATCCAGGGCCTTGGTCAGCTCTATGAACATTATGTACAGAGCTCTGTTCTGCTCCTGGCATTTCTTCTGGAACTCTCAGGCAGCAAACACGGTTCAACCATTTCTTGGCCTTTTCTTCAGCCACGCTGGCTCTTGGGGAGATGATCATCTAGGTGAAGGATCAGCCGATTAAGGAGGACTCTAGCAAGAATCTTGCCAATAATAACTAAGAGAGATCACCCCTCTTCCCCTGCGATTGTTACAAAACAATCGATTCCCTTTACCTTTATAGCAATGGACAAAGGAGGCATCCTGGAACTCCTGGAGCATAACCTCCTCTTGCCATATGGCCTGGAAGATTTCAGTCAGCTTTTGTATGAGCAGTGGACCCTCTGCCTTGTAAATCTCATTTGGAAAGAATCAGCATCAGGTGCACGAAGGAGCCTAATGGCATTCAAAACCTCTTCGGTTGGTTTCAACTTGAGGCGAACAGTCAATGGCTTCAGCGCTGCTATGACGGTCTGTTGAGAACACTGTGGAAGTGTTCAGTCCATCTCTCCAGGATCATGTCACTAATTATCACTAATCAATGTGGCCTTAACAACCCTGAATAGCTGAGATGCAGCCTGGGTCTCTGGCTCATAAATATCCTCAGGCATCATAAAACTCTTTGCATTGTTACTATCAGCATAAAACCGAATTTCATCTGTCTTCTTACTGAGCCAAGAAGCCTGTTTCTCTCTCAGCTTCACCTGTACTTCACCTGGAATTAAATACTGTCTTCTTAGAGATAAATGAACTAGCCTGCTCGTACACGCCGTGGAGTTCTTGTTTTTCATTTAGCAGCTTCTCAATTTCCACGTCATTTTTGTCAGGCTGATTTTGATGTTTGCAAGTATTCTGACTCAGATAAGCCAAAGTGGTGCTGACACCAGATCTCTGAAAGCTCCACTTTTCTGCTCCACTGTTGCCAACTGTGTTGACTCAATTTTCCCTCCAAGTTTGCAACAAACTGTTCCCTCTCAGAGAAACACTGTAATCTGTTGACATTAATTCTTCTGATGGTCTGTTTGCCTTGGGGTCGCCACTTTTTAAAAAAGCAAATATTCGGCTTGGAGAGGTTAAATCTATGATCATTCCAGCATTCTGTATCACACACTGCTTTGGTCACTCTCCCAGACTGCCTGTCTCTCTTCCTTACCATTACATAGTCCATTAAATGCCCATGTTGGCTGTGAGGTGCATCTATGAAGTTGTATTGCATTTATGTAAATGGAAGTCAGTGTTAGTGATGAGGCCACGAGATGCACAAGTCTTCAATAGTGAATGACCACTGCGTTGCTGTTTCCAACGCCATTCCTCCCAAGGACTCCCTTCCTCGTCTGGTAGTTGAGCCTACTCATGCATTAAAGTTGCTCAGAACTGTAAGCTTGTCTTCTTTCGGCACACTGATGAGGAGGGTCTCCAGGTCTTCATACAATTTTTCTTTGACCTCATCAGGGCTCATCATGGTGGGAGCACAGGCATCGATGATCGAGGCCATCGCCCCATCAGGAGCCTTACGTTCGCTCCTTTCGGTAGCCATATGAGCTTGCTGACTGGAGTAGTTCTGATGCAGCTTCCCCTTCACTGTGGCCCCTCAGAAAACCGTGCATCCAGCTCCTGCTTCAGTAAGCTAGCCCTCCTTTGCCAGCCTTGTTTCACTCAAGGCTGCTGTCTGAATGTGATATCTGTGGGGTTCTCTTGTAACAAGAGCTTCCAGATATCCTGGAGTGTGTGTCATCTGTAAGTGGGTGCACATTCCATGTACCGGAGTGATCCTGAACTTGGCAGAAGTTTTTGTACATTTTTTTGTCAACAATCCTGTCTGCTGAGGTAACCAGGCTGGGGTTGGGTAAGCAGACAATTTTTAGGGCATCTTTTCCAGGCCCTCGTGCACAACATGAGGTGAGCACTGTGGTTGGTAACAGGCTACTCAGATGCCCCGAGGGCTGCCGAATCCCACTGGTGCCCCCAGTGAGAAGATGGCCCTGGCCTGGGCTGCCTGTGTGCAGGACTATGATTACAGCGCCCAGTGTCACTGCTGCTTTGTCACTTGCCTGCAGCCACAGGACTTTATGGGTAGAAATGATAAAATAGGATGGATGATATCTTGGAGTTCATGCATAAACTGGATTTGAGTGAGGCAGACCTGCCAAGTCATTGCTCTGGTTCTCTTCCAGTCTCACAGTCCACTGGCAGAACAAATCAGGATAACTGGCGATGGCTCAGGATGCAGTGGATGATCTCGGTATCTTCAACGTCTAACCAAGCTCGAAGCACTCTGCAGACTGCTTTAGCTGCCTTCGTGGCCACTGGAACAAACTGTTCCTGTCTGCCCATTCTACCAGTGGAAGTTTCCACATCCTTGAGGAAGATACCCTTCCTTACTCACTGGTGGATTTGAGACCCCTTAGTTAACTTCAACCTGCTTTAGCCCAAGTGATGAAATGGTTTACTGGGGCATGGCCACTCTGCATGCTACAGTTTCTTGGAGCCACAGGTTAAGAGTTAGACGGATCAGGTGGACCGCAAAGGTAGGAAAGCAGCCTGAAAAGGGTTCAGCAACCCTTTCAGTCTTCCCTGAACATGCCCTAAACTCCACACAATGAGTTACTATTGTCATATTAGACATAACAAAAGACTGGGCACAGGAAAGGTGCTCGGTAAGTTCTAGTTCGATCCTGACTAACCAGCCTTGAAACCCCAAAAGATTTTCTTTTCTTTCTTTTTTTTTTTTTTTTGAGGCTGGGGTTAAGTGACTTGCCCAGGGTCACACAGCTAGGAAGTATTAAGTGTCTGAGACCAGATTTGAACTCGGGTCCTCCTGAATTCAAGGCTGGTGCTCTATCTACTGCGCCACCTAGCTGCCCCTCCCCCAAAAGATTTTCTAATCAGGCTTAGAAATTTTCATTTTTTATACTACTTAATGATATAAATAATCCTGCCAGATTAAGCCTCTTGTCTCCTAAACAACGGAGTTTGGTGATTTTCAAAAGACAGAGGCTAGCTACTCTGTTGAGGATGTAAAAATTAACAACCAAAAGCCACTGCTCCAGAATGGAGGAATCCAGTGGTGAGAGGAAGCATCCAGCATCCAGAGGAAGCTTCCAGCAAGCGAGACAAATGAGAACATTCTGTACGGTTCCCGGTACCCGAGGGTGTATTGCCCTACCTCTTTGTCGCTGTAGGAGATGTTCCGGATTTCATTCCAAGGGAAGGAGATTTTGGGAGTCAGTCTGTTTTCAGGGTCGTATATGTGGAGGCCCAGAGCATCCACACCAAGCAGCAGTTCTGTGCCCTTTTTATTCTGTACATCAAATAAAGAAGAGCCACTGTCAGTTTCATCTCAACCAAAAGACTTTATTCAGATTTTAAAAGATTTGAACAAACGGTTACATTTGGCAAATTTCAACTGGTTCCAACTGAAGATGCAATAGCTGCTTAACCCAGAAAGAGCTCTAACTTCTTGGAGGAGGGCACAATGAGACACCAAAAAAACAAATGTAACATGTTTTGCAAACATCAAAGCAATATAGAAATATTAAGCTAGTATTATCTTCAGAATACCGCTGTGAACGGTGTTGTTATGGTGACATCTTTGTACCCTAGGGGACTTAACAGGTAATTCCTAATGCCAGCTCAAAGAACACTCCCAGGCTAAAAAATGGAGAAGCATTTAGGAACAGCTAATTTATTCACATCAAAAGAAAACTTAAAATAAACCCAAGACCTAAGCTACAAGGCTAAGCACTCACTAGAGGACACAAACTTCTGGGAAAAAGGGAAAATAGTCTGGCAGAAATTAAGTATATAAGACTAATGACTCACACCACATACCAAGATAAGCACCAAATGGATAGTGCCTTAGACATAAAGGATATCATAACTAAATCAGGAAAAAAGGGGAAAAATTAGCTGTCTGATCTATGATAGAGGAGGAGTTCATGACAAACAAGCAATAGAGAGACTCCTAAAATCACAAAATCATCACTTCATTACACAAAATTTAAAGTTTTTGAACGAACAAGGCCAAAGCATCTAAAATTAGAAAGGTGGAAAGAAAAAAATCTTTGCAGCAAGTTTCCCTGTTAAGGATTTCATCACTTCCAGAATATATACAGGGTCTTAGTGATTGAATCTTCGGGGAATAAGAACTGTTTCCCAACATAAATGCCAAAGGATATAAATTGACATTTCTGAAGGGAAGATATCCAAATTCTCTATAAGCCATATGGAAAAATGCTTCAAATCACTAAAAAAATTTAAAAAAAAATTAAAACTCTTAATTTTTGTCTTAAATTTATCAGATTGGTTGGTAAAAAAATAAAAATGACAAATGTGGAAAATAGGAAAACATAGACATTAATGCATTATTGGTGGAGTTATTCTGTACTAATTAGACCAAAAAGTTACTAAACTGTGTATACTCTTGACCTAGTGATACCACTACTCAGTCTATGACCCAAGGCAATAAAAGAAAAAGGATCGAGATGTACAAAAATATTTATAACAACTCTTCGTGTACCAGCAAAGAAGCTAAAAGTGTACTCATCAATTGTAGGATAATTGAAGAAATTATGGCATATAAATATGTCACACCTGGTAGTGGTATTGTTAGATCAAAGGATGCACTTGATTTTATCATTCTTTGGGCATAGTTCTTAATTTTTACAAATTTGACTCAGTTTCCTATATGTTTGAGAAATGAGGCCTTATCAGAAAAATTTGCTTCAAAATTCTTTTTACAATTACTATCGTCAAAGTAGATTTTTAAAAATTTCCCTTTTTTGGGGGGTGGGAAGGCTTCTTTCACAATACGACTAATATGGAAATATGTTTTGCATGACTACATGTATGACCTATGCCAATTGTTTAACTTCACAATGATGGAAGAAAGAAAGGAGAAAGAATTTGGAATTCAAATTTTAAAAAACGTTAAAACATTTTTATATGTAATTAGAAAAAATTAAGAAGAGCTTTTTTCCTGGAAGGGAAAATGGGATAGAAGATGGGGGTGGTAAGCAAGCAATTCCTGAACCTCACTCATTGAAACTGATTCAAAGAGAAGATTATAGATATACTTAATTATATACAGAAACCCAACAGGAAAGTAGGAAGGAATAGGGGAAAGAGAATTTGGGGGAAGGGGTGTGGTGATAAAAGAGAGGGCAGAGTAAAGGAAGTAATGATTAGAAGCAAAAAACTATTATTTATTAATCTGGATCATTCTTTTCTTTTTTAATTTTGGGTTCTAAATTCTCTCCTCTCCCTAATCCACTGAGAAAATAATCAAAAGACATCAATTATACACATGAAATTATGAAGAACAATATTTCCATATTAGCCATATTGCAAAAAAAATTTTTAAAGTGAAAAAATTATACTTCAGTTTGCATTCAGAGTTCATCAGTTCTTTTTCTAGAGATAGACAGCATCATTTCATCATGAGTCCTTTGGAACTGTCTTAGATCACTGTATCAATCCGAGTAGCCTTGTCTTTTTTTTTTTTTTTTTACTTAAGCTGGAGTATAATAGATTCTGCTCCAGTCCTATATTTGACCTCTGTGTGTGTCTTTCTGTTTCAGATGAATCACCTGTAAACAACATATTGTTGGATTCTGGTTTCTATTACCTTCTGCTATCTACTTCCATTTTATGGGTGAGTTCATTCCATTCACAGTTAGAATTACTATTTTCTTCCAGTCTATTTTCTTCTGTTTATCCTTTTTTCTTTTTATCCTGTTTTCCTCAAAAGTCTATTCTGTTTCTGACCATCATCTATCTACCCTTCCCTTAGTCATCCGTGCCTCCATAATCTCTTATCTCTTTCCTTTCCTATTCTATTGGGTGGGATAGATTTCCAGATCTCTGTGTGTATGTGTGTATTCTTCCTTCTTAAATCAATTTCAATGAGATTGAGGTTTAAGCATTGTCTGATACCCCCTTATTTTCCCCTCCACTATAAAAGCTCTTCCTTTTTCTAATTTTTAAAGAAGTCTTTTCTTCAGTGAGATTTTGTACCTCTTTATTTGCATTTGTATTCCTTTTTAAGAATTGCTTTTTTCAGTGAATTTCTGTGCTTCTTTTACTATTAGGCCAATACTATTTTAAAGTGTTATTTTTTTTCCAGTATTTTTTTGTGCCTCTTTTATCAAAACACAAATCTCTTTTTATAATTTTCTTGCATTATTCTAATTTCTTTTCCCAATTTTTCCTCTACCACTTAATTTTCTTTAACTCTTGCAGAAATTCTCGTTGGGTCCAATTAACTTTTTTTTTTTTTTTTTAAAGACTTTGATTGTAAATGTTTTGATATTGTTGTCTTCTACCCTTCTACCATAATAGCTTTTATGGTCCAGTTCCTCAATTCTGCTTCTGCTTCCCTGCCAGATTTCAACTACACAGGACAAGACAGTGCTGGCTGGCTACCCTGTGGTGTTCCTCTGCTGTCTCCTTTTTTAGATTATGAGCTTCTTAAGGATAGGGACTGGTTTTTCTTTTCAGTAATTATCTCCCTGGTGCTTAACACATTTACTGGCATGTCATAAGTATTCAATAAATGTTGAATGGTTGGGGCAGCTAGGTGGCACAGTGGATAGAACACCAGCCCTGGAGTCAGAAGGACCAGAGTTCAAATCTGACCTTAGACACTTAACACTTCCTAGCTG
This sequence comes from Sminthopsis crassicaudata, assembly GCF_048593235.1. Lineage (NCBI taxonomy): Eukaryota > Metazoa > Chordata > Mammalia > Dasyuromorphia > Dasyuridae > Sminthopsis > Sminthopsis crassicaudata. The sequence goes on from NC_133617.1 coordinate 14,108,646, forward strand.
TGTAACCCTGGGCAAGTCACTTAACCCCAATTGCCTCAAAGGAAAAAAAAATGTTGAATGCATTAGATTATTGGGCACAAAAAAGGACAAAGCATTAACTCACCCGGATTGCAAAATAGTTCACACCATACATCTCCAAGTCCTGGGCAATCTTCAAATATTCCATTTCAGCTTCATCTCTGTGAGGACAGTGAAAAATGATATGAAAACTGTTAAGTGAGAAGGGGAAAGGATGATTCTGCCAGCAGTCACTGAGAAAGGCAGGGTCCCAGATAAACTTTGGCCTGCAAGCAGAAATTCTTCATATCCCCATTAAAAACAGGGAAATAAGGGGCAGCTAGAAGGCACAGTGGACAGAGCACTGCCCTGAAGTCAGAAGGAGCCGAGTTCAAATCCAGGATTAGTGATCCTGGGCAAGTCAATTAACCCCAATTGCCTCAGCAAAAAATAAATAAATGAATAAAAATAAATAAATAAAAAACTAAAAAAAAAAAAAAAATCTAATTAAAAAAAAAAAGGTGATACAGTCACACTCTCTTAGAATCAAGTGGAGCCTCAGAGAATATCTCATTTAATGATCTACTAAAATACAAATCTTCTATATGAGTGCCCTAAAGAATAAATCACAGGGAACTCATCATTTTGCTAAGGTTCAGGGCAGAATTAGCTGTAGGAAACTCTTAAATGAAGTTATAGGGAGTTGAAAGCAGCCTCCCTTCCATCTATAATCCAGTGGCGGGAGGCCAGGATTTTAGAATTCACACTTGGGTCAAAAATGATGCCGTCTTAAATCATTCAGGCTCCCTAGCTCCTGCCTAACTATAACAAGCCACAAGAAAACATTATCATTTGCTTTAAGTCCCAGACAATCTTATCTGGGACTCTAATTCATGTTTCAAAGGCTGCTTCTTTCCTTCAAGTAGCCAGATTAAACACAAAAGAACTACAAAGAGAAAGGCAACTAGGGCTATGTCCTGTTAGGTGTATAGCTCCACTCCCAAATCCTCACAACTAAAGATCCAGAGCTCTATCTATGTGGCTCAGTGCACAGTGCTACTTCTGTCCAATGGAAGGGCCTTTATAAGAAAAGTGGTTTACAGCCCAGGAAGGCTGGCTCAGAACCTCTTTACTGAGTGACCAGGGGAACTAGCCGCATCCAAACGACTGGGGGGAAATCCATCACATCCTTTCCTTTGGGCTCACCTTGCTCTGCCTCGATGCTCTGCATACCAAGAGGTAATTCTCTCTTCCCACATCTCTTGTGTCATCTGATACAGATTTATTACCTGAAAAATGCAAATAAGAATGTGTACACATATGCACGCCACCCATTTCAGGCCACACTGTTAAAAGCAGAAATATCCATTTAGAATGGATCTCTTCCCTCCAGAAGCCCCAAGTAAAGTGTAGCTCATCCCTTAAAGACCCTCAGTGCCTGTTCTCTTACAAAAGGCCCGCTCCAATGCCTCCATGGAACCTAGAAGGGGCGCTAAGATTCTCAAGGGCAATCCATGGTGGGCAAGCTTTGGCAGGTTCTACCGAGCTGGGAAGGCTTGAAGTACTGACTCTGTATCTGTCATTCCAGAAATAAGCTAAATTCAGAAAGGTTATCCCCAGATGTCACAAGATGTTTTCGTGGGTGTTTTTGGTCACAACTATCAATTGTCTATTAAGGCAAGAAGGAAGCCCAGTCTACATTTATGAAATGAGTCTTCCAAGTGAATAAAATCACAGATCAACTAATGTTGGAGAAGAAAGTTGTTCCACACTGGTAGAAACCACCCAAAACACAGGTGAAGGCCACACCAAATGACATCTAGGTCTCTGTTAACAATACAGACTGAGCAGCAGCATTTCACATGATGCAGCAAAGTGACCATGCTGTTGTCAGTGAACTGAAGGAGCAACATAAAATTACTTACTCTCAAACCCCATTCTTCCCTCCCTCCCAACTGTCTTGTCTAAAATTCTCACAACTTAATCCTGAATCCTCTTGACTCAGATTGCCCCATCCTTGACCTGAGGATAATGTCATGCATGATTTAATCAACCATTATTTGGAGCAATATTCACTGAGTAAGATACCCCCTTTTGTTTCCAAACCAATACGAAAAGCCTATTTGAAGCAACTGATTTACCCAGTGGACATCAAACTTTAATTTCCCAATTCTCAAACTTCTGGGCTCAAGGCTTATTAAGGATACCTAACAACTCTTTAGAAGGTTTTGATCATGCACTTCCCAAGATCCTCCTAGTTCTGTGGCTTGCTTTCTTTAGAATATGGCCCCCAAAGGGGCCCATCCAAACCCAGTGTTGTTCCTTACCCTTTTTGGAAGCAGCTCCTCCTGGGCCAAAAACCCACGCTTGTGAACAGAGGGGTCATAGTCACCATACTATAGGAAAAGGAAAGCATGCAAATGAGAGACAATATGACTAACATTTATTTCCATACAAATTTCTTCCCTTTTTTGTATTCTCAAAGCATTTCTATTTTGATCACAGTTAAGATGTAAATGTTACCAGTTTGTTATCCCAAACTTACAATTCAAAGCCGATCCTCTCTATGAATAATTTGCAAAATCCCACAGGGGCAGGGTGCTAATCGGAATGCATGATGGCACAGAAATGGTGACCCTGTTTTCTAATTTTCAAAGAAAACAGGTTTTTGTTAAAACATTAGTTTTTCCTTTTAAAAAACGGGGGCGGGGAGCAGGCGTTGTATAAATGGTTGGAAACAATGTGAGATAAGAATATTATCTATTTACAACACAAAAATGATAAATGGCTGATAACTGGAATAAAGATTATCCATGAGACCACAAAAAATAATACATGTAATATTCAAACAACTTTCCCTCAGAGGCCTGAAAAATACTTTCAAATAGAAAGAGAAACAACAAAAGAAAGGAAGGAAGGGAGGGAGGAAGAGGAGGTTGGAAAGGAAAGGGAAGGAAGGGAGGGAGGGAGGGAAGGAAAGAAGGAACCTAATGTCAGTATTGTCACTTCCATTTTAGTGAAAAAGAAACAAGTGAAAGGGATAGCTGATTTTTTCAAGGTTACAAGCAAATAAATGAATAAAGAAGCCAGAAATAAGGGGCTTAGACATTTTACTGCATTCATTCATTCAATGACAACAACTGAGAAATTTGCTTCATCATAAAAACCATCCTCCCTTTCTCTTAGGAGACTTAAGTTTGACCAGTTAGCAAATCAGAACTGACACTATTCACAAACGAGGCATGCAGGAGAATATAAAACAAATCATGCCTTTAAATCACTGCCACTCACAAGGGTGGTTGTTGGTTAAAGTCCCCCTACCACCTCATCTGAACCAGCAAAACAAAGTATTCCATCATGAAGTCGGTATGAATATTTATCCTTTTAGCAAATAATACTCCCTAAGCAAAATAAGTAAAGAGAGAACAAACATTAGAATCACCATCAAAAAAGGGGGACAGCTATATTAATAAACCAAGCACAGAGTAAAGACTGAAAGAATACTGGAGCTGAAGGTGGAGGGCCAGGGTGCCAATCCACGCTCCACCACTGACTGTCTGGGTGCTGATCCACGCTCTACCACTGACTGTGTGATGTTGAGTCCAGAATTTCTCTCCTGTAAATGAGAGGATTGGCTCCATGAGCTCCACAGCTCGAAAGCCGTGACCTTATGAGCCTGCCTCCTACTTGCACTGGATCCCTCCCAGGCCTAGCTTCTTATCTGTATAAGTGGGTGGGCGGACAAGATGGAACTACATCTCTTCAAGATCTAAGGTTCAACAAAAGCTAGTTCCCATCACGGTCTCCGGCACGACGTAGCAAGTAGTCAGCAGCCATCAGGAAGAGGGTGGCACCCCGAGGACTCCCAACACAGACCTCCCCAGGAGTATGAAGGGCAAGTCAGGGCTAAGCCAGCCATAAGACAGAAGCACATGTGCAAAGTCAAAGTTAGGAAATGCTAAGTCCGAGTAGCTCATGAGACTAACTCTCACATGATTCTCTCCATGCCAGGCAAAGGACTTACTTACCAAGTTCATGACACCTGAGCAATCCTGGGGACTTAAAAACAGCTCTGAAATAACAATGACTTCTCCATTCAGTGTATTCTATTTACATTAAAGCTACCTCGACGGACGGTTAGATTATTTCTACTTTTAAAGGTCTCAGAAATATTTCTAACTGTAGCATTTTAGATTTGTACAAGTTATTTTCATGATGCCATAATTTCACGGTGAACATCATCATAATCAATAGATGTATTCCTTAAATGTACAACAGAGAATCGACCATTTAATGTCGCTCTCGCTTTCTAGCTGGAAGCATCCGAGAAATCATTTTGTCCAGGACATTGATTTACCAAAGGGCAGTCTTGTATAAGGTCAGACAAGCTATGAGTGGCAGAAGAAGGACTAAATGCACGTATCCCAGCTCCCAGGAGAGTACTCTTTCTACTACACCATGCTGATTTCAAGAACAGCTATAACCCAACTGAACAAATGTGCATTAAGTAGCTTCTATGTGCAAGGCACTATGCCAGGCCTGGAGATACAAAGACAAAAGGCCGGGCGCCATAGTTTAAGGAAATGTCCCGAGGAGGGCAACCGGGATGGTCAAGGGTCTTAAGTCTGTGAAACAGGAGGATCAAATGAAGGACCTGAGGATATTCGCCCTGACATGTGCGACATATCAGATGCTTTCAAATACACCAGGGGCTGGCATGTGGAGGCAGGACCAGGAACAATAGAATCAAACAGGTTCAGCATCAGGGAAAACTGATCGGCTCTGCCTAAGGAGATGGGTCCCTGTCACTTGAGATGAAGCGTCCAGATGGCTGCTAAGATCCTTTCTACATCTCACCAAAAAGATTATGATCATGAAATGTAATAAACACTTGGGAACTGTGTTACTAGACCAAGACAGGGCAAACTGTAGTGTCTTGAGAATTACTTCTTTTGAGTTATATCTGTATTTTCTTTTCTACCAAATAAGTTTGCTTTTTCTTCTCACTTTTTAATTTAAAAATTATTGAATTCTGTATAAAATCTATACTATTAAGAAAATTTTCATCTGCAAAGCAATGATATCATCCAAGCCGTAGATATATGCGTCAGAAAAAAAATAATTTGTTGAACGACTGGAATATTCATCAGAAGGAAGAAAGTATGAAGTCCAGGAAAAGTAAGTATCAGCGTAGAGAGGACTAAATACCAAAAATGAAATCTCAGAGTCTACTTGAGTGGAAAAAAACATTAGCATCACCCATTCTTTTTCTTTTTAATTCTTTTAACAGACCAAGAGATCATTTGGTTTTGACATTACATTCATTTCCTAACATCAGTTGCTTATTAAAAAAAAAAAAAAAATCCTAACCTTCAAAATAAAAAAAAAAACTCAAAAGGAGGAAAGAAAAAGTAATTCCGAACAGAAAATGAAAATGCAAACTCTCATCTTTCTTCTTTGAAGACAAACAGACTCATTCATTCAATAAACATCTCCCGGAGAACCTGCCACAAGCTGGGCACAGTGCTAAGGAAGCACTGCAGATATAAAGAAAGGCCAAAGCCAGACAACAAACAGTTCCATACACATAATATTTACAGGACAAATTAGAGATAACCAATCACTGCCCCCCTTCCATTCCAACTGTGTTCTTATTCTTTCCATTAATTAAGTCACCACCAATTCTGCTTCCTTCACTGTGAGTGTCTCCCCATGCTTCTCTGTGCTCATAATTTCTTACAGGATGATAACAATCCATCCCATTCATGTGCCAGGTACTCATTCCCCAGGAAATGATCATCTACCCTGACGCCAGTTCTGTTACTACAAGGCAGCACTGCTCTAAACATTATATTTAGGGGCTTTATTTTTTTCTTTTTTAAATCACCAGTTCCTGGGATTTATGTCTAGAGGCAGCTAGCTGGTGCAGAGTGCTGGGCTTGGAGATAGGAAGACTGTTAAAATCCAGTCTCAGATGCTTCTAGCTGTATGACCTCAGTCAAGTAATTTAACCTCTGGTTATCTCACACCTCAGCTATAGTGGGTACCATATTAAATGCTTGTTTCCTGCCCACCCCTCCATCACAAAACACGGGCATTCCACTACTTCTCAGCCTAATTTCAAACTGCTTGCAAGACTGGCTGAACCAATCTGTCAGTCCTCTCCCACCTCTGTCAGCTTTGTCAATTTGCAATCTCAAACTTTAGGGTAACTTTGGTTTGCATTTCTTATTACTGATTTAAAATACATTTCTTATGGTTGTTAATAGTTTGAAATTTGTTTTTTCAGAAGTGTTTGTTCATATCCTTTGATCACTAATCCTTTTGGTCAAATAACAATTGGAAAATCTGGATATCAGATTTTTATCAGAAATATTTGATGTAAAGATTTTTTTCCCCCTCAAGTGATTATTTCCTTTATTGTTAGGATTCTTACAAGGGGATAAGTCACTGGAATGGATATAATTATCTAATTTAGCATGGTACTTAACAATTCTCTAGTTCAGTAATATATTTACTAGAATTCCATGAGATTCATCCCTTTAAGAGATCATATTTTTAAGGAGCTCCCACAAGCCCAGGGAGTACCCATAAGCCCACTCTCTGGGAGGAGGAGTCAAGATTTCATTCCTACTTCGATGTTTGTGCTGGCTGGAGACATTGGGAGGACGAGAGGCTGGAGGCTGAAGGACAAACCTTTGGATTTGGACAAGAGCTCTCGGGGAATCAAGGAGAGAGGAAGGCCTCCAGAATACTAGCCAAGCCCTAAGTGAAGGAGATAAGATTTGGAAAGAGACAGTAAGGGACTTTAATTCCTGGCTGGATTTGGGATTATTGAACTGAACTGAAACTAAGGCTGCCTCCAGAAGCTCCCCAAGAAACCTGCCCCCAAGAAAACGATTACATTTTAGAGAAACAGAACATCACACTTTATGATGTTAGTTTGTTGATTTTATTCATGTAAAAGCTTTTCAATTTTCAGTTTTACATATATCTAAATAACTTATCTTTTTATCTTACTTGATCAAGAATTCGCCTCCTCATTTAGCTAGCTGCAGGATATCTGGTCTGATTCCTAATTGTGCGTGCTCATATGTGATCTTCAGTGTTCAGATCCTACATACATTTTGAGTTTATGGAAGTGTATGGTATAAGCTGCTGGTCTAACTTTAATTTCTGCCAAATGCTTTCCAGTTTTCCTGCTAATCCTGGCCAAACAGGTGGTTCTCTGTTCCTGAGTTTGCAAATACTGGACACCCTGCTTTTTAAACAGTAGATTATTTTGAGATAGCAATCTCTCTTGGATCTGGAGGTCATATATCCAGAAAGCTGCTCAATTAACTGGAACAATGTTGAGTAGTGAGATGAGGCAAAAAGGTCTTTGGGCAGCCCATGAAGAAGTCACCAAGTCCGCCACGAAAGCTCCAAGGTTCACAAGTACAAATGTGACCACAAGGGCCCCGTGAGGAGAGGGGAGGGACTCTGTTGCCAGTCAGGTCCCTCACGCCTGCGTTCGTACGGCTCTGAGAAGCTCAGCAGACTGATTTGTGAGCTCAACACATACTGAAGAGAGGAGAAAGGAAGTGACAGCTTAAGAGCAAGGAAAAGGACAGAAAAGCCGTAAAAAGCGAAGCAGAACTCCAACACCATAGCATGGGAGGAGGGGGGATATTCTCTGTAGCCTTCCCTTCCTTTACAAACTGACACCACACACCACAGATGTGATTCCCTTCACAAAGCAAACGGGTGAGAAGCTTCAATCAAGAAATATTTATGCATATCTACTCTGTACAAGCTAAGAGGGAGGAGCGTGATCTGGCAGGAAAAGAGGCAGTTTGGGAGAATGAGGAAAAACTGGATTCAAGCCCCACCTTGGGCAGATCATGGCTGTGTGACCCTGGCCAAGACATCTCACATCCAAGGATCAAGATGAGAATTCTAGCTGCAGAAAAGGAGGACACACAACGCCATCCTCAAAGCACACAAGGAAGACAAAGACAAACAATGATGTGCCTTCACCTAAAGAAACTGAGGTTATCTTCGGAATCTGATACTTAATGTGCAACAAGAAAATGGGATTTACACACATGTATCTAGGTTATATTGTAACACATGTAAAATGTATGGGATTGCCTGTCATCGGGGGGAGGGAGTGGAGGGAGGGGGAGATAATTTGGAAAAATGAATACAAGGGATAATGTTATAAAAAAAAATTACTCATGCATAGATAATGTCAAAAAAATTTATAAATAAAAAAAAAGAAACTGAGGTTATGAGAAGGGGGACAAGAATACGTTAGGAAACAGGGCCAGTATAAAGAGAAGTATAACAACACAAAGAAAGCTGGGGGGAGATCAAAGGGGGGGATGCAGAGGGACAGAGCAAAATTTGAAGAAGGAAACTTCTATCTGGAGAGCTAAGGGAAAGCCTATCAGGCCAAGAAGCCCCCCAAGAAGCCACGAAGAGAAAGTCCATCCCAGCTCCGGGGACTGCAGAACAGAGTTAAGAGCTCAATGTGGAATGCACAAAGAGAGCTTAGAAAGCGACTTCACGGAGTTCAGCGATCATCTCTACACAGGTAAGTTCCAGATCTACGTTTCCTGCCCCAGTCCCCAAGGGTCACTCCTACATTCTCAGCTGCCTGTTTGTCATTTCAGACTGGATGTCCCAGAGACATTGCACAATCAACAAGTGCTGAATAGAGCTCATTACTCAGATTCTCTCTTCTTTCAGGTTCACCTGTTTCGTAAGAGGTGCCAGGTTCACAACTTTGCTATTATCCGTCATTCTTTGACCTCCTTCATTCCACAATGGCCAAATTCTGCTGTTTCTCTCTCCATCTTTCCAGTCCCACGGTCACTATCTTCATTCAGGCCCTCATTCTTCTCCATCTGGATTATTCCAGTGGCTTCCAATTTGTTTCCTCCTCTTCAGACCATTCTCCACACGAATGGAGAAATCCTTGTTTTTAAAGGGCAGATCTTACCAGCTTGTTCACCTGGCCATTCATGTAGCAGTTTCTTTGAGTAATATGATCTGAAGCCGGGTCACAAAGGGTTGAGAAGTCATTAGAGGTGAGAAAGGGAAGGCAAGAAGATTGACCAGATTTTTTCTAGCAGTTTGGCTTGAAAGGGAAGAGTGCTGTAGGGTGACGGCTTGAGGGGGAGTATCAAATTAAGCTTTAAAGATAGAGAAGATCTGGGCATTTAAGCTGCAGGAAAGGGGTCAGTGGACAAGGAGGGATTGGAAATTGGGGTGAAGGTGGGAATAATTGAAGAGGTAAGCTTATGGAGAAGATCAGAGAGGATGGGAGGGGGATGGCATCAAAGGCACTAGCAGGGCACATGGCCTTTGTCAGAGGAAGAGCCCCCTCTTTATCAGAACTGGAGGAGAGGAAGGCATGATGTCAGAGTAAATTGAATTATAGAGGTGGGGGGAAGAGAGAATTCATGAAGAATTCATAGTGGAACATGAGACAAGAAGAGGGAATTCATAAAAGAGGGCTTTTTTTTTTTTTTTTTTTCCAGCAGAGGTTGAGCTAAAAGTCTGTTGATGATAAGAGGGAGGAGGTCATGTAGGTGATTTGAGGAGTGAAAAGAAAACTTCAATAGATGTTGAAAGTAGAGAAGAGAGTCGATCAGAAGTAGTCTGTGCTTTGGGGTGCACTGGGAAGACCCCGTGAGAGTGAACTCCCTGGGCTGCAGTCGCTTCTTCATGGTCGTCTGGCTTCAGCTGCACTTGGGGAGGAGCAGAATTGGTGGGTGGCCAGGCATCGGGCCGGCCAGCCAGTCAATAAACAGTGGATCAGGAGAGTCAGAGGTTGAGGAGAGTAACCCTCCCATGGGCAGGCAGAGGTACGGCCAGGGGAGTCTGGCTAGGAAGCAGGCGTGGCAGCTCCAGAAAGGCCTCCAGGAGCACTGAGGAAGGGCCTGGAGAGAGGACAAGAAGAAAGGAGGCAGGATCTCCCCTTGCCCCTTAGAGGATGCTGTGCATCCTGCAGGCTCCTAATAACTGTCAAGGCCATTGCCCCTCCAGGAGCTCTAGGGACATGATTCAATTGAGCCCAGCACAATCCCCGGTATTCGTAATGATAACGATTCTGTCATCCAGAAAAGGTTAATTGTGCTCTCTTTCCTCCTCCGTTTCGGAAGACAAGGAAGTGATTCATAATCCATTTTTGAAAGGATTTCATCAAAAATGTTTAAACTAAAAACCGCGTTGGTATTCAAAGGGTGAGAGTTTTAGTTAGCTGGAAAATTTCAATTACGTACAAGAGCTCCTTCTCCGCTGTCATGGGAGCCAACGCTGCCGACAGCTAATGAGACCGCAGCGTCCGCTCGGTCCCAGCTCGGCTCCTTCATCTATCAAACGCCGCACTTCTGGGCCAGTCAGAGGAGGGCCTGGACCCCAAGACCACTGACAACCATCGGTGGCTGACTTTTACCAAGGCTTTAACCAGTACAAGCTTCCAAACGACAAGTTTCCGAAACAGAATCGAGCGATGGCCGAAACCTTCCAAGGTGATGTGCTGTCATGCCGATGGGCTCCCCTCCCCCACCATCAAAAGCCCATCCTTCTGGTTCAAGCTGAGCTCAAATCCATCCAAGAAATGTGGTTCTTGCTAACTGAACCATGTGATTAATATTTGTATTTATACTTGGAGGTTAATTGTCTCTTTATGCCTTGGGATTAATTGAGTCTATATCATTCAAGCAGCTGACATACTATAATGAGTGCATTTGTTCCCAACTATATCCCATATGTTAATGAGCCCGATTCACTTTCCCTTCCATCCTTAAGTCGTGCAGGCCCACAAGCCACACAAGGAAATAAAGCACCACTAATTCACTCTAATGGGAAAAAGGCCTCTCAGACTCAGGCCAAGGTCAGAAGCCACCTAAGGAGTACAGAGAAGTCCCGGCACCTGACAGCACATGACAACGATAGAGCATTTTACGGTTTAAAAGGCACTTGTTTGCACCGGATCTCATGACAATCCTGGGCCGTGTCAGGGTAGAGATCATTACCCTCGGCTCCAAAATGAGGTCATTCTACACGCTGACCAAAACTCCCTGATAAAGTGATGAAGGCCAGATTCTGAATCCAACTGCAATGTACTTTTCCTTCCCATCAGATGGGCCTCTTTACAGCACAAAAAATACAGTTCCCTTAGGTCTACAATACATGGAACTGGCCTTCACAGAATTAATTGCCATACTTACAAACTAAACAATTAATAAGGGAAAGCTTTAAGTTCTTAAACCCTAGCTTTGAGAAAACTACTCATTTTGAACCAGGTTCTCTTTACTTCTAAGACACAAAAAAGCTTTTTCCTGAATAAGAATCATGTCTACTGCTTCTAAATTAGTATAAATTCCTAATTACTAGAGTCCAAATTTATGGGATTTTCTTGCAGTAAAATCTATTTAATGAGACACCTGCTGTTCCCTGGGAAATGCAGTTCCCCCCCCCCCCCCCCCCCGGACAGGTGGCTTCTGGTTCTGATCATTTGTTGTCTAAAATCTATGCTAAGAAAATCCAGCTTTTTAGACAGGTGCCCTTCAAACAGAAGAGGTCTCCTTGAAGGCTTCAGTCTAGTTATAGCTGAAGAGAGAATCATGCTGGAAAGAAATTGGAGTCAGAGGCAGGCTGTGTATGGATTTAATGAAAGTGACAGCACCAGCTTCAGCACTGTCAGGAGCACAATGATCGAAGGGACACGGTTTTCCAATTATTAATGTTCTTCTTAATCAAAGCATAAAGGAAATGGGTTTGGTTGAATCAGAGCCCTCTTTTGTTTTCTGAATCACTCATTTTTCAGGGAATTAGCAGAGTTTGGCTATAAACTCCCAAACCAAACCTCCAATTTCCCAGCTTCCATCTGCCACAGGGTGGCTGTCGGGGGGGGGGGGGGGGTTGGAAGGACTCTGGACAAGGCACCTGGCCTGACATCCCTGCCTGGGGTTTCTCACTTGTGAAGTCTTAAGAATACTTAATGAAAACAGACCTGTTACCAGATGAATAAAATGACTTAAGTAACTTTGCTGACCTGACTAAAAAAAACATCTCATGTTCTTTTTTTTTTTAAATTGATTTTTATGTACACGTTCTTACGGCATATATATTTTATTCACACATCCCCTTCATTTCCAAATATATCTTTCCTCAGAGAGCCATCTCTAGGATCAAAGAATAAAAATATATAAAATGTCATTTACCAAACTAGCCAATGCATCCACAAGTAGCTGGGCACTATCCTCAGGCACCCATGTTTTGCCACCAAGGGAGAGGGCCATTCTCTCTTCTCCATTCTAGCGAGGTGCATGGGCTCCTCACAACGCTGCCCTGCACCCTTCACACACATCGCACCTTACGGAACAGTAACTTCTGTCCCACTTACGTGCCACGGATGTATAGCTGCTCTGCAGGGGGTGGACACCGCATTGCCGCTACACAACATGCAGCAGTGGGCTCTCTGAGACAAGGAATTGAACAGACATTTTAGTCACTCGCTAAGTTTAATTTCCAGAATGGTTGGATCAGTTCATTGTTCTGCCACTAAGTACCAGGCCTCCTGCCTGGTACCGACAGTACTCTACTACTGACAATTCCAACTTTTGTCTCATGCATGTGCTTTTCAATAACAAAGGCAAATCATTTTCTATCATTGATCGAGGTGGTGCAGAGGATACAGCATTAGAATTGGAGTCAGGAAAACCAAAGTTCAAATCTGGCCTTAGTTATGTGACCCTGAGCAAGTCACTTATCTGCTGCCTACCTCAATTTCTTCATCTATAAAAAGGGGATATTAGCACCCATGTCTCAGAACTGTTGAGGGGCAAATGAGTTAATGTTTGTGAAGTGCTTTGCAAACCTTAATTATTAATGTTATACAAGGCTAATCCCCCTTTTTTCCCTTCCTCAATGAGCTGAGAAATTGGGAGTTTTTCCTAGTACAGTAAGAAAATGCCGCTGATCCAGGAGCCAAACCCTGCCACTGACTGGCCACAACCTCAGAGAAGTCGACAAAAATCTCTCTGAACCTCCGAGTCCAAGAATATAAAACAAGAAGGCTGTAGTAAATGGCTCTCTGTGTCCTAGCGCTAACGTTCTGTGATCATCCATTTTCTGATCCATGCTATGGGTAAACGGATGCCTCATTTGTCCTCTGAAGCAAAGACCAAATAAACAACCAGAAAGACTCAGAATGTTCCCCCGGACAAGATCATCACAGAACCCACAAAGGAAGAAGCAGAGGCAGCTATGTTTTACAAGGGACCCTTCCCTTTAAAGGGCAGACAATGAAAGCTGCTCTGGTCTCCTTGCTGGGTCCTTTAGGAAGAAGACAGAGGGACAGTCCAGGCGGTTATCATTAATGGATGAGGACAAGCTGACTAACTCCCCAGGGCCTAACGGCCAAATCTACCAAAAAAAACCCCCAGCCTGACCGCCTCGAGGTCAGCAGGCAACGGGAAGCTGCCTTCAATTCTAGCTCTTCTGGTAATTAAACTGTGTGACTTCAAGTCACTCACTCCCTTCTGGATCAGGGGTTGGCAAATCATGATCAGCAGGCCTGGCCTGTCCCCCACTTCTGTACTGCCTGGGAGCTAAGGATGGTCTCTACGATTTTAAATGAAGCTTCACCGAACGTGAAAGCCTATAACTGTTCTTTGCTTACAACAAGAGGCCAGGCAGCGGGCCTGAGTTTGGCAGCCTCTGACTCAGTGATCTTCAAAGCCCTCTGAACCACTCAGACTGAAAGTGGGTGAGGTCAGCACCCCTCTGCTGGGTGCCCCCAACTCGCAGGACACTCACTGTCCAACCCCTCAAGAGACTCAGCAGGAGAGGCGATCATGTCTTAAGAAATGCTGGGATGGGGCTGAAACGGCAGAGCACAGCCCATCACAGACTGGTTCCCAAGAGCCGTCAACAGAGAGAAAAAGCGGGTTGTCCAGTAAAAATAATGAAGGCAAGCAGAACAGCCCTGGCCCTTCCAATAAATGTGGGAGGATGGGTATGGATCAATGAGGAACCAGAATAATAAAACACAATAAAACCTCAATGAAAACCACCATCCAAGGCAGCCAAGCCAAGAGAAATTAAAATAACCATTTTCAGGTGGGGACCTCGAAGGGCAGAGGCTGCCTATCCAAGGAGGCCCAGCTGCTACGTAGGAGGCTCTGCTGGAAAGGAAGGCTGAGCAGGGAATTTAAGACAAGCCAGCCCTCCCTCCTTCCCAGGGCAGGTTCAGAAGCACAGGTAGAGTGCCTACCTTGGCCTGGACTGCATAGGAAGCCAGAAGCACCGACGCCTCAGGAGGGCAGTAGATCTTCTCATCCAGAATCTGCTTCTTCACCTGCACAGAGCACCAAGAGAGACGTGAGAAGGCCTTCGGGTCCACGTGATGGTCTGATGGCTATGGCCGAGGGCAGCAGCTTGCTCTGCTCAACCAGGCCGGTGACGGTTCTCCTGACCCAAGACCTTTCTCATCCAATAGAAAACAACGTACCCTGAAGTTGGAAGACTAAGTGAGAGCTAAACACAAAACTCCAGACTCAGCTCTGATGGTAGCTCCAGATGGGCCCCGGCCAAGTCTGAACCTGAGATCCAGGCTGCGCAGGCAGCCCAGTGGATAAAGAGCCATCCCTTTCAATTTGCTCACTCGTAACGAAAAAGGAAGCAATAAAGGTTGATCTGTTAAACTTTTTGGTGCTGACAAGCCCAGGAAATAGAATTTTCAGAACAAAATGTTGAATTGACACAGTCTCCTGCTACTTTGTACCATGTCAGAAACACAAAAAGGAAGGGGGAAAGGGGACCCCCAGTTTTGCTGACTGGAACAAGTAGTACCCAAATCAATAAATGAAGATTTCACATAGCCATGTCTAATAGATGGACCAGTATTCATTCATACCCTCATGCTGCAATATGATACAACTTGGGAGGAAAGCACATGGTATCTACGTACCATTTCTAAGCACTTTTAAGGGAACCATTTCAGGTGGGGACCTCGAAGGGCAGAGGCTGCCTATCCAAGGAGGCCCAGCTGCTACGTAGGAGGCTCTGCTGGAAAGGAAGGCTGAGCAGGGAATTTAAGACAAGCCAGCCCTCCCTCCTTCCCAGGGCAGGTTCAGAAGCACAGGTAGAGTGCTTCTCATTTGCCATATGCCATAAATATGCCATTTATTTAACAGTTGGGCTATTACCCATCATGCCCGTGGATATGTGGCAATCAATCCTCCTCAAGATTTCTTCCCCATGGAAAATGTCATCCACACTCAGAGAGAGAACTATGAAGACTGAATGTGGATCTAAGAATAGCATTTTTTACCTTTTGGTCTTTGTTGTTTGTTTTTCTTTCTCATTTTTTTCCCCTTTTGATCTGATTTTTTTTGTTAAATATGGAAATATGGACAAATATGGGAATATGTTTAAGAGAACTGCACAGATCTAACCTATATCAGATTGCTTGATGTCTGGAGAGAAGAAAGTACGGAGACAAAGGGAGAAAATTTTGGAACACAAAGTTTTACAAAAATGAATGTTAAAAATGATCTTTATGTGTATTTGGAAAAATAAACTATTGAAAAAACAAACAAAAGGATTTCTTTCCAAGTTTTAAAGTTGTTTTTGCTTTTTTGGAATAAAAATTAAATCCTAGATGCTTCCAAATATAGGGAAGAAGGGTCCCCTCTAACTTTTTATATCTGCTTAGCAGAAGAGGAAGGGAAGGAAAACCTCTTCATTTCAAGGCTGAATCTCAGCTTCTATCATGTGCCCCTCTGCGTGTCTCCTTACTTCTCTCCTCTGTCCTTTCACCCTCCCCATCCATTGAGAACTTATGTCCAGTAGGTCTTGCGGGGTGGGCTTCATGTACACACACGTATTCTAGTTGTGGATCCAGTCACTCGACATCAGATCCCTTCTCTGAGGTGGCGTCCAGACTGGAAGAACCTGGCAGTCAGACCAGGACAAACCCTACTTGTTAAGGGCAAAAACTCTTCAAATTACCCAAGAGATCAGTGACAACTACTGAGGACAAGAGGGATAAGATGGAAAGGAAGGGAGCTGCCCAGAAGGAGAAGGCCTGGGCAGGTGGAGACCAGAGCCAGGAGAAGGAGCACCGAAGCACCCAAGTCAGATGGCGCGGAGTCTGGGGGCTGCCAGGCCAGCGCGCTCATTCGTACTGAGCTGCAGTCACCACTACCCTCTCCCCTGGATTAGAATTTTGGGGAATTGACAATAACAAAGGGGTGCCACACTCCACCAGCTAGCTATCTTAGGCCACTGGAAATAAGTTTTATTAAGTGAACAAAATGGATTTGAATTTCATCTCTAAGCCAGGTCTTGTTGCTGCCTCACTCAGTTGTGAAGGTCCCGGAGGGCTGGCGCAGCACTGCAGAACCCCACAGTGGGAAGGGATGAGAGAACACAATCTGACCTCCCACCGGGTTCAGCTGCGCTCTTCTAGTAGAAGAAAAGGAAACTGGAAGGAGAATACTTTTTTTTTCTCTGAAAAAAGTCTGTTATTAAATTGAACTTTCACTAAGCACAACAATATGCTGAGGGCTCTGCTCAAATTAACGATAATAGCATTACATGACAGACACAACATTCACTTCTGGGAAATTATGTCATTATCACGCACCCCCCCCCCAGCAATCTTTTATATTACTGACAGCTGGCACCTTTGGACCTAAGAGGCGGCTTGGGCACAAATGGCTGGTAACTAACCATGAAATTGTGGAAGGACTGGGACCCAGATAGGAGAGAAGAGAATGGGCAAGACTGCGAGCATCCTCCTCTCCCTGCAGCCACGCCAGCACTCCGGGAACCACACAGCTACCTCTGATCACAGGTTTCCTGACTTCTTCCGCTCAGCCCAGACTTTGTGCGCTGGATTCTCAAGCTGAGAAGCCCTTGCCGGCGAGCTGCCCAGAGCACCCCGAAGCTCTCCTCTCCCCGTCTGGTTTGTACCTAGTGTTGTCTCACCCACTGCACTGGGACCTCCTGGAGGCCAGGCTCTCTGTTGCCCTTCTGTGTATCCCCAGTATTTAGTCTAGTGCCTGGCATACAGTTGGTGCTTAATAAATGATGGCTTACTGTGATGTCAAAGTTGCAAAGTACTAGGGGTTGGGAGAGAACCCAACGCAGCTAACAAATTCTCCCGCCCTCCACAGAGCTTAGAATTGAGTGAAGGAGATAAGGTGTGACCGACTGTGACGCCAGGAGAAAAGTCTTATTAGTGGTTTAAAAAGGAAGTCCTACGAGAGCTCACCAGAGGGAGAAATTCTCTCCCAAATGTGGGCGCCTGGAGAGCCCCCTTTCCCCCTCCTGACTACCAGGCCCAATGCTTCTTTTCCCGTGTTTAATGGGCTGGGGCCTGCCCTCGTTCTGCTTGTGAGCACTTTCTCCCAGGCGTCCGTCATTTTCTATTCCTCTGTCAGTGACCCCGGCCTGGCCCTCGCCAGTACTCACACCTCCCCCCTTCTACCACCTCCCCCAAACCCCAGGTGACCGCCACACCACCGCCAAATCCATCACTCTTGCAACAGGAGCAGGTGGCAGCATGGGGAGCAAGCTGGACCTCCAGCACTGCTGCCAACATACAGAGGCTGGGTGGCCTGGGCAAGGGCCTAGGCAGCTGTCTGGTGCACCGCACTGCAGAGCAGGGCCAACCTTCCTCACTGGGGGTTCCCGTTCCAATTATTTCATACATCTGGCCAAAAAATGCCAGCAGATGTGGCAGGGGGAGGGGTCTCTGCTCAAAGGCCTGCTATGGCTGGAAGGTAGAGTCCGAACTCCTCGTGCCATCCGCTGCATTGTCCCCAGCACACCAGCTGGCACCTCTACTCCCCTGCCTTTGCTTCCATTTGCTCTGTACCAGGAATACCCACTGGGCTCCCTGCCCTGTTCTATCTGTGCCAAGACTGGACAGGAAGGACAGGAGGATTTACTCCTCCTCATGTGGAATGCCCAAATCAAAAGCCACCTCCACCATGAAATCCTCCCGCCCCTGCCCCAGGCAGGCAGCCCACTGTCGGGACGTCTCATGTAGGATGCCCCCTCCCCAAGCTACTCTTCATCCTCCCTGGGCTCTACTCACCATCTCTTAGACTCTTCCCATGCCCCAAGTTCTCTCCTGGTCCGACACTGGCTACTTCTCTCCTGCCCCCTCCACACCAGGTCTTGCCAAACCTCAACCTGCTCTCCTCCCTTCCATAACTTGTCTCAAGTTCTCCTTATCTACTGTTCAATAAAGCCAGACCCAGTTAACTTATTATCTGCTCTCAATGGGGCCCTGACTGCAGCCAGGCAATCCCTCTGCTCCTCCCTAACTGTGAGGGTAAGTATATGTGTGTGTGCGTGAGTACGTGTGTGCGTACGTGTGTGAGCATGTGTATACGTGTGTACGTGTGCGTCTCACATGTCCCACAGCTAAGACTGAGGCTGGATCTGAGCCCAGGCCCTCTCTCGCCCCCCATTCTCCTGTCATCAGACTCATCTCTGGGCTCTTCATCTGGGGGTGTTCTGGGCCCTCTTCGTCTCACCCATTTCATCACCACCTTTAGGGGAAGATTCCCAAATGAACATATCGTTCCCCCCCCCCCCCGACTGCTTCTGTGCCCCAGCATCCTCTGGACGTTTCCCCCTGGATGTCCCACAGGCATCTCTAATAGTCACATTTGGGCGTCTATCCAAATAGAAATAGAAAACAAAACTCACTGTCCTTCACACCCCCCCACCCCCTTGGTCAGGCTTGGTCAGGCACAGCACCCCTTCCAGTCCCATAGGTTGCTGTCCTGGCACTATTGCTAATTAACTCCCCCTTCCTCCCACCCCCAATCTCTAATCAGAGCCCAAACTGCCGCTCCCACTGCCACGTCTCCAGCATTCAGCCCTTCTCTCAGTCACCGCCCGTGTCAGCTCCTCATTCCCTGTGGCTGATAACAAAAGCCCCCAATTGCCTCAGACCGCTCCTCAGGGCGCTCCATGTTCCATATGGTTTCTAAAGGGCAGATCTGGCCCAGGCCTGGCTCTATTCAATAAACTCCAGTGGCTCCCTGTTGCCTTGAGGATCAAACAGCAATTCTCCTGTTTTAAGGAGCTGTGCTCCTAGCCCAGCTTGCACCCCCCACCTTCCTTCACTCTGCTATTCAACCAAACTGACCCTGATGCAACATATTCCCACTAAGTGACCCTCCAAATCCTGCATCCATAATCACTCACCGGCTGTCCTCAGTGCCTAGAATTTACCTCCCCTAACTTCTGCTCACGGAAGCTCTGGTTTCCTGCAGAATCAGCTCAGCAGCGGCTCCTACACGAGCCACGTCCTCACCCCAGCCCAGCTGTTGGCACTGCCCCCCCAAACTGCCTTGCACAGACTTAGGCAGTTCCCAGGGCTCTCAGTGCCCCTCAGTGCACCACATGAGCTTATTAAGCACTCATCACTAACTGATCTACATGTATGACTTTGTTTTCTAATCACCTACAGAAAGGAAGGAGAGCATCTCATCTAAGCTTGGTGTCTCCGCTAGGACTTACTGAGCCTACAAAGAGCACCTTAAGCCTAGCAAGGAGGCTGAAAAGCGTAAAGGATCATTAGCCTGGGACCCAGTCCTGACTGTACAGTTAGGTATGTGGCCACAGGTTCGCTGCCTCGTTTCCTTATCTGTCATGTGAGGAGTCCAGACTAGCTCATTTTCAGGATCTTCTCTAATACTAACAGTCTGGGTCTCTATACGTCAAGATCTATAAGCAGAATGAGTTTTGTTTTCATTATTCTCTCCTCAGAGTCTCAGTAGAGAAGGCAGTAGATTTCGACTCCAGACCTAGATTCAACTGTGCTGTTACAGGCCACAAGCCCGGGAGGGCAAGCCTTGTTGCTTTTCTGGACCTCAATTTCGCTTAGATGTTAAATGAGGGGGACAGGTTGGATGAGCGCCAAAGGTCCTTTCGAGCCCTAGATCCTATGGCTCACCTCCAAAGCCTCTTCCTGTGTGGAGCTGCAGGGCATGACTTGTGGTTTTCTGGGGCAGGTGTTTTTGCAATAAGACAGGCTATTCATAAAACCCTAGTGGAAATCTCTAAACCAAAGCCTACATTTGAGGCATTCACCTCAGAGGGCAAGGGGACAGCAGGGATATCCTGGGATACCTGGAGGAAGAATAAATGCTGCGTGATCTCCTGCACCAGCTCCTCCTCTGCATTCTCTGGATAAAATTTGGCCAGGAAATGAAAGGTGACCGGCTCTTCCTTTGAAACATCATGATCCAGCACCTGAAAAAATGCAGGGCAAAAGATTAACGAGATGAGAGCCTGCCCGTGCCATCCCCTTCATGCATGGGGCCCTCTGCCTCCCAGACTCGGTGACCTACGAGGACACACGACCCAGAGCTAACTGCTATAGAGGTGCACTTCACACTGCTGTTATGGAGCTAAATGAGCACCCAGCACCATCAAGGATGCTGCTTTTTGTTCTGGAAGGCAAGGAATCACTTTTGTTTAGATTAAAGTAAAGGAGCTGTATTTAAGGTCAAACACTATGGCCATCCTACTGCCAGTTTGTGATTGGGTCTTGTCCTACATCAGGGGTCTGTCAAGTCCCTTGGTCACTGTTTTCTCCTCTTGTCCAACCTTGGACCACAATACTGGGATGGAACAGGGAGGTGATGGGCAGAGCAGAAAAAAAGCCTGGTCACTGTGATTTCACTGTTTTTGGAACCAACTCCTGAGATGCTTCCAGGAACATTGGAGGCCCACGGACCTTAGTCTGGGAACGCTCGGCCAATCTGGCAACTCCATTCACTATCTCTCCTAATGTCAAGCATCTGCTACCCAGAATGCATTTGAATTTGGGGGACAAACATGTCAACCTGAATGCTACAACGTTCTATTAACATGTCATGATTTATTTTCCTCTGAGCAGTACATTTTATAGCTCCTTATGCCCTCAATCCATCATCAATTTTCCTAGCAGTCAGACATAATTCAAACTCATTTTGTTTAGAATCACAAAAAGTTCCACAGTTTTTTGGGTGTACAATGCTCCTGCTCAAAATCCACGTGGAATTGTCTCGATTAAAAACAAATCCAGAGTCAGTGCCCTGCCGCTCCTGTCGGCCAGCTTCCAAGAGTCCTTGCTGTGAACTTGGTCTTGCTGTGTTTAGAACTGCAAGGGATTCCAATATGTCAAGTCACATTAATAAGTGTGCACATTCACACATACGGTGTAAATGTTAAGACTGAAAGGAGATGAGAAAAGGCTTCCACAGTTTGTTAGACACATAATTAACACCCATTTTTGAAGGATTTGCAATGTAAACATGAGATCCATGTCCAAATTGCTGAAGAAACACAATTTCTCCTGTCCCAGGAAGCCTAACACAGAAATGGCGTCAAGGGAACTCTCTTCCCTTGCGTGATAATCTGAATTCAAGGTGGGACAAAGGGATTACTCAAAACCATATAAAACTTAAAATCCTGGCAGAAGCTCTGACAGCCTTTTAAACACATAAACTGCAAAAATGCACATGGAAAAGAAATAGCAAGTTATGTTTACAAAGGCAGACCGACGGCTCAATCAATCGAAGGGGATAAAGCCAGTCAGAAGCAGCTGAGCCATACTAGATAAATAAATGGGGCTGACAGGAATTTCATCTTGCCTATAAGTAGGGAAAACCTGAGAATGTTCAAGGAGACCGGCTTCTGCTTTCCTGTCTACGGGTGGGTACAAATAAGGGCTACATGGACCTGCCACTCAATGTAAGTGGACCCATGCTGAGGATAACAGCAGCTCTTTTGTCCCCCTGGGCCAAGGTCAGGAACCAACCTTTTTGTCCATTTTGAGCCAGGCCACAGTGTCCTTGATCGTGTACTGCAGTCCAAAGAACCAGGTTTCCCGTAGTCCCAGAGTTCGGCACACCAGGTCAAACAGGTCCTTCCCCTTCCATTTCATCTATGAACAAGAGCAGAGAGCGTTGAAATGAACCAGCTTTTCCTCTCATTCTTTTCTCTGTCCTTTCACGTTTCACCTTCAGGCTTCCAAATTATAGAGCACCCAGGAAGAGGGCTGATGGACCCAGAACCGAAAATGAACTTTCCCATGAATGCCGAGCAAAGGCGGTGGGCTCCGCTAGGGTGGCAAACCTCATCGGAAGCTTAATGACTGAACATCTACAAAGCAAAGACTCAACAGATCACACTCTTTTCAGTGGTGCTAAGAACAACAAACCTGCAGTCTAATGTGGTTCAGAGACAGTTCAATATTTTTAAAATCATTATTGTGCTTTGTGATCAAAGGGAAATAAAAAGGCAGAATTGAATAACTGGTTTTAAGCACTGGTTCTATTATTTTGTTTCAACTTTATTAGTACCATAGTAGGAACTTAATAAGTATTCCATGTGGAAGGTAAGAAAACAGAGACTCGCACAACAATAAAAGACAAGTATCTAAACAATTTATTGCAATGTCCAGAATGGCACAGAAAAATAAAGTTCGGATAAAATATAGTCTCTGTCCTCAAGGAACCACTCTCTAGTGGGGAGAAATCAGATACAAATACTGATAATACACAAATACCTCTCTAAGGAGGCGAATTAGAAAGGTTCAAAGCAAAGGCCCAAGAGAGATCTGAGGGGGAGCACGACCTGAAGGAGCCCCTGTGCAGATGAGGAAAACAGAATAAGAAGCAGGCAGTGTCTTGCCCAGTTCCAAAATATCAAGAAACCGAGATTGTGTTTTGTTTTCTTCTTGAAACAAAAGCTCTTGGGCCAGATCTGTTCCCGGGCCTTCCTGCCACCTGGAAGGCTGGCATCTTGGCGCCTGCCTGCATTCAGGTGACTCCCTCCCTCCTCAGCTTTGGTCACTGCTACCCCCTTGTGGCTAACCTGGTTAAATCAGTCAGGGTCACAGCCCCAGGATCCTCCAGGAGAAATGCCCTGGGGTCCAACATGCCAGATGGCTGCTGGGGGCTCACTTCTGCCTCCAAGATTCCAAAGCGAGAGATAAGTGCCCCCTGGGGAAGCCTCAGGTGATGGGAACCTGTGATTGCAGTCCGAGTGCAGCCCCCTGGGAGGGATGAGGTGATAATGCAGGGCTATTTGGCCCTCTAGACCCCAAGGCCTTAGGATGCTTAATGCTAATCACTGCAAAAGAGTGCCCTCAACTTCTCAGCATCATCCAGAAAGGGATAGGGGATAATGGATGCTTGAAATCATAAGCAAAAATGAAAAATGTTCTTAAAAAACCTCAAATAACACAACTCAAGTACTGAGCTGCTTTCATTAGACTGGGAGCTCCTCCAGAGCTTTGCCATCGTAGGTGCTTAACAAATGCTTGCTGATGTGATGCTGCTCAGAAAGGCAGGAGCCAGCCCTGCACTTCCAACCAGGGAGAAGTCTGGGAGGAGCCACCCCTGCAGGCCCTTTGGCCCATTCCCTGCCTCCAAAGACTTTGGGCTGTAAGAATGGTTTAAATAAAGTAGGGCAGCACAAAGATGAATTTCCATGAGGTCTTAAATCAAATTTTCAATGACAGTTGTGGGAACACCTGTTTTCCCATCAAGCGTAGGGTCTTTCCAGGTCCCAGCACACTTTAATTCCAGGATACAAACTTTATTAAAATCACATTTATTTTGGGGGGAAATTACCCACATGAATTTTGGAAATTTTTCTTCTGAACACTAATTTAAGTCTGAATCCAGGCTATTACTTATAAATGATTGTCTATTTAACAAGAGAATCCCAACATGAATTCTGGAGAAGGTAAGTCTCCAGGGCCGAGAAACTCCAAGAGGGAACCTCCCCAAACTAAGTTATGGCATCGCCTCCCATCCACAGTGTGCAGCCTGGTTAATACCTGCTTATTGTGATAGATGTTGGTGACGTGACGTGCAAAACACGCTAACAATACTAAACTACACTTACTAAGGGAATTTTAATTTCCTAACTTGGGAGTTTGAATTCTCTATTAATGAAGTTCTCCTCCACTGACTGCTCTGTGGATGTGACTGAACTTGACAATCAAATATAAAAAACCCAGATACAGGAACTATCATCTCCCTGACCCAGATAGGAAGCTTCTCAACCAAGGACTGTCAACAATCGACAAGAATTTCGACACTAATCTTGGTCCTTGTCCTTTTTAGGGTCTAACTTCAGAAAAGCAGTGCAATAAGCAAAGCCTATTAGGGACGAAAGCAGCAGAACTAGCACCCACTATCAACACCAGATCACTAGGAGACGAGGCTTTATTTTCAAGAGCCCCGTGCTCCCCATGATCACCGAGAGGAACCCTGCTGAGAGACCCACCCGTGGTCCTTCCCAAGCCACCAGGGTAATCAGAGAGCCTCCGGCCTGTCAGAAAGGAAAAATCCCTTCTCCCCTTTAACCAACCAAGATTCGCCTAAATGACAGAAATCCAATTTACTCAGCAATTAAAGAGAGTGATAACAGCGTGGCACCGAGATTAGCTGAAATAAATGGTGAAGGTTACAGAGACATTACAATCTGTCAGTAACCGGGGCTGGCCAATAGCAAACATTTCTTCCCACAGGCCAAGAGCCCAACTCTCCCTCCCTGTGTCCTCTCTCCTTCTCTTCCTATACAATTCTGATGTTCTGAGGATTTCTCTAGGTCACCTTCTAAGCCTTTTCAATATCCCACGGACACCAAAGGACAGGAGGGGATCTGGTTTCCACAGGCCCTCAACGACCTGCCTTCCCACAATTTCCCAGCAAGTTCCCCCTCCCCTGCCCCCAACCCCTGACTAATCCTATTTCTCAGTGAACATCCTGGCTCTCAACCTCTGGGACTGGGACATGAAGACCAGGAGTCCTGGTAAGGACAAGCTCCATTTTGGCAGCAGGAACTTTTTTGCCTAGCCATGGCTCAGGTTGGTTTCAGCAATGGCTTTTGGTTCAGCCACTTCTAAGGGGGGGAACTCCAAAGGTGCCAAATGGACTGGTAGAAAGGGGAAGTGCCAGGTCCACTTTCTAGGGATGTCTTCAGGCAGCATGCTCAGAGATGCACTGGGAGAAGCATAGAGGATGACCTGGGCAGGAAAGCCCCGAAGGCAGCAAACTACTGAAGTGGTCCAGGAGAGAGGGAGAAGGGGGGAGATTAAGGCCCACTTAACTGACGAGTCAGAGGAGATAAGGGAGGATAAAGAAGAGATTTTATGAAGGGGATTGGGTGTGAGCTATGAGGGTGAGGAGCCGAGCATGGTTCTGAGGGAGTGAGAGGATGCTGGTACCCTCAACAATAATAGGAAGGGTCAGAAGAGGGAAGGACTCGAGGGGGAAGATGAGTTCGGTTTGTCTACTGGACAACCAATGGGACGCCTAATAGGCAGGTAGTAATGAAAGACTAGAGCTCAGGAAAGAGGAAAGGTCTGGAGAAGAGATAACTGATCCACGGGAGAGGATTAAATCAATGAGCATGGAGGGAAAAGAGAAAGGAACGAAGGGGGCAGCCACAGCTAGCCAGCTTGAGCCAGCTGACCTCCAACAAAAGGAACAGAAATGGACCAATTGGTCAGACAGGCAGGAAGAGAAGTGGGAGAGCCAGTGTCCTGAAAACTGAGACACCGAGTCGCCAAGTGCCAAAATGGCAGCCAGGCCACAGACAAGTCAAGAAGGATGAAGAATGAGGAAAATAGTCCATTAAACCAGCAAATAAGAGACTGCTCTGAAAACAGCAAATTCAGTTAAATGATGAGGTCAGAGCCAGAGGGAAGAGGGAGTAGAAAAAGTGAGAGGAAATATTATTGATGACTCTAATAACCAAGTTTAGCCCCAGAGAAGAAGTGAGAAAAGGCGTTCCTGCCTTTCTTTAGAGAGGTAGGTAAACACGGGGAAGGAAGACTACATATATTTCTTGAACTCAATGAGTGCTGTGCTCTGAGTTTGTTAAACTGTTTTTTTTTTTTCTTTTTCTTTTTTAAACTCTGTGGCAAAGCAAAGCTTGGTGTGTTGAAGGGGAGGTACATGTTTAGCAATAACTGACAGACAAGACAATCACATAAGTCATTTCTGCAAATAAGAAAAACTTTTAACCGTCACAAAGAAAAAAGAAATAATTGACATAAAAACAAAAGGCATCAAATTTAGAAACTTGGGAGAGCTAGATCTTGCAGTAGAAAGAACATGAATATTGGTCAACCTGCCATCTGGAGGAGAGGAGAGGAGGGGAAAAAGTAGAACAAAAGGTTTGGCAATTGTCAATGTTGTAAAATTACCCATGCCTATATCTGGTAAATAAAAACTATTATAAAAAAAAAGAAAGAAAGAAAGAACATGAAGTCAGGAAAGCCTGAGTTTCAATTGGGCCTCTGACACTAAATAGTTGTGTGACCTTAGGCAAGTCACTTAATTCCAACACTCTCCTCTCCCCACCCAAATTACACAAGCTCTTTGGTATGTCTCGTGGCTTAACCACAGTCGTCAAGATGGAGCAGTTCCAGAGAACTAGCTCTAAGACATTTCATATTTTTGGAAAGTCATCTCCATGCCACATGAGCCTCAGATGCCCAGGGAAGTGGGCAGACCACAGAGAACAATGTATACTCTGATCACGTCAGCATCCAGCCTTTAGAACCCTGACCAACATCCTCATTGGTCAAACACCATTCCAGAGGATTAA
Organism: Sminthopsis crassicaudata; assembly: GCF_048593235.1. Lineage (NCBI taxonomy): Eukaryota > Metazoa > Chordata > Mammalia > Dasyuromorphia > Dasyuridae > Sminthopsis > Sminthopsis crassicaudata. The sequence continues at coordinate 14,135,286 of NC_133617.1, forward strand.
GACCACATGAGTTCAAGGCTACACTGGTTCAAGGCTGCACTGATTCTTGACAAGGAGGGGATGGAGCCAAAGGGCACTGGGAGACATTTTCTTTCAGACACAGCTAATGGAAGAAATCATTTTGCTCAACCCTACATGTTTACAACAGAGATTTCATTTTTCTTTATTTTTCAGCAGGGGAGAGGTGAGAAGGAGAGGGACAAAAGACAGAATTTCAATGAGTGAAAAAATAAGAACTGAATTTAAATTTTTAAAAACGAGACATCAGAAAGAGGTTTCGATGTAAGTCCCTACATACTGCTGTATATCCTCTTAAAAAAATTTATGAAAATCCACCTTCTCCTCCTCTCATCTTCCTCTGACGTGCCCTCCTCCCCACTGAAAAAAATAAAGAAATCCCTGGTAACAAAAATGCATAATCGAGCAAAACAAAGTTGTGCATTGGTCTAGTCCAAAAGTCTCCATCTATACCCTCCATCTGTCCCCTCTATATCAGTCGTATAAAATTAACTTCAGACAACTCAACCTATTGTACAACTCTGCTCCCCGCCAGTGGTGTCTGACAGATCAGAGAAAGCATGAAGCCTCAGAAGCCAGACTCTAACCTGTGTCTGAGAAGGAGACAGCACCGCGTAATGGAGGAGAGTGACCTAGATTTAAATCACGAAGGCCTGCCTTCCAATCTTCCCTCAGACACTAGTCTTTCTGAACCTCAATTTTCTCATTTGTAAAATGGAGAGCTAGAAAATTAGCACCTACTGTGAGGATGAGCTGATGTAACGCACAGAGGGGGAGCTGCAATGTTGAAGGGCTACATTGATCCTAGCTATTGTTATTACATTAGGGTCAAAAATGATTGCCAGGTCAAAAATGCCCCATCTGCAGAGCCGCCTTGATGAGGAAACTGAGGCAGGCAGAAGCCACGGGACATGCCAAGGGTCCCATGGCAAGGAAGGCTCCAAGGCTGACTCCCCGCTTGGTGCTCCCCCTCCCTTGCTGCCCCAATAATACCATATGTTCACAGAAGGTTAAATATAGGCTTTAAACCAAACAAAGGCCCAATGCCTTGGGGTGGGGAAAACACTAAAACATCTGGGAAGTAACAAAAAGGCTGAAAGAGCTGGTAGCAGAGCTAAGGGTTAGAGGGGGCTGGCCTGGGCGGCATCTGGGACACACACTCCAGAGGGGAGAGGGGCCTGGCATGGCCCAGAAGCCAGAAACCCCAAGGAAACACACAGCTGCCCCCAATATGGAGACGGGGCTGGAGACAGACCCCTTGTGAGCAGAGCCTCCAGCTATGGTTGCTAAGGCTCAATCTCTGGCTCAGTCCCCATGCCCGGCATTATTTGAGCACGCTGCAGTTTCAGCTCTGAGATCCTCCCTGGCTGCAAGTACAGAAGCTAGACAGGTGGACTACCTCCAAGAGCTGCTGCCCGCCCCTGCGGAGGCTGTGTTGGATGACTGGTACAGGACACCAGGACCAAGGGTCCGACTCTGCTGTAGGAAAATGGGTCTGCTGATCCATGGGAGAGGATTAAATCAATGAGCATGGAGGGAAAAGAGAAGGGAACGAAGGGGGTATCCACAGGTAGCCAGCTTGAGCCAGCTGCCACATCCAAGCTCTGGGGTCTGGTACAAGTAGCCGCAACTACCTCCGTCAGCCTTCAACGCGGCTCCACCACCATGGGTACTATGCCCGGCAGTGGGAGTAAATGCCTCCAAGTCAATGCCCTTGCCAGCCAAAGAACAGCCTTTTCAGAGGCAGCCAGACCCGCCCAGCCTGGCCAAAAAGCCTTACCCGGATCACGGCAATGTGCCCGAACCCGTGGCCTCTGAGCAGAGGGCAAATGAGCCTTCTCAGCAGCCCGAGCCTGGTGAACACTCCCTCACCAGCCGGGGCTTTGTCACAGACCTGATGAAAGGTCAGCTCAGTTCCCCATATTCCTGACAGAAGGAATCCATGTATGTCATTCCCCGGGATCCCCAAGTTCAGCCGAGATCTCACCCACTTAGCAAACCAGAGGAAAGCCAGGACAGCTGGAATTCAAGGGGAACAATCACGTGACCACGGGAACACACCTTTAAAGCTGGAAAGGAATTCAGAAGTGATCTAATACCTATTCCCCCCTCCCCATTTTACAAATAAAAGAACTGAGGCCCACAAAGGTTACCTGCTTAAGGTCACCCAGGCAGGATTTGAACCCAGATGTTGCGACTCCAATCTGCGCTTCCCATTTTACTTTAAAACTGCAACAGCCCACTAACGTACATGATTTGCTCATTTTAAAAAGTACAGTAAAAACAGATGCCAAATACCATCGGTTATAAGTTAAACACAACAGGAAAGGTTGCAGAATGATCTTGCTGCTTTGCAAGGGCTGGAGCGGAGGCGGCCAAGTGCGAATGCTTGCCTCACGCTGCCCCTCTCCAGGGGAGAGGCCTGGCTCTCCCTCTCTCGGGGGCCACGCTGGGCTGGCTCTCTGGCCTCCATCAGTGCCCCCAGCAAAGAAGAACAGAGGATTCTCCAAACGAGAAAGTCTCCCAGCAAAGAGAGTCTTCACAAGAGAGCCCGACAGCAGGGGACTTCCAAGTGTTTCCTTTGTGATAAAATCTGGTCCCCTGTCATTCGGGCTCTGGAATACAGAGGAAAGGGCAGACTCGTTCTGTTCCACACGACTAGCACTAGCGACTCCCCATAATTCACAGGGGCTAAGCCTTCACTTCTCTCCTTTACCTTTTTCCTACTGCTGGCACCTGACACAAGATGTATTTTATAAATCACTTTTCCCCAAAACTAAGCAACATGATTCTTAAACACCCTTCTTCTTTCTCTCTAGCTGCTTTCTCAGAGAACTGAGGGATTTAACATGGTCTCAGCTACCAGAAACGCTTTTTCTAATGTTGGCCCTCCATGTCCAGAGCTCCCATGAGCCAGACCTGATGTCTTGTACTATCTCCCCTATGAAAATGTAACAATTATGAAATAGATACAGTGGAGTTGAAATTCTGTATGTGGATACATATATGCATATATAAGAATATTTATAATCTGTATAATAGATTTATACATTCCTTTAGAACACATACATATACACAATTTTAATTTAGTCAAACATTTATTTATACTCATTATCTACACAGTTCTCAGTGAGACGCTCCATATATTACTCATGTGCCTTATATATCACACACACACATGTAACTATAACGCATAATAGCTAAGTACATAAAAGATGTATAAAATTACCATTCAGAATAGGCTATAAAAGACAAAATGGCCTCAGGAAGGAAAGATCCCTTCTATCTGAGAGGGGGAAAAGCTGAAGGAAGGGACCATTTGAGCTGGGCCCTGAAGGATGGCTGGAGGGAGGGCAATGGATGGGTAGGGAATGATGTGACCCAGGGAAAGAAAGCACCGAGTATGGGAGAGATGGAGAATCCAAATCTAGCCAGAGCAGAGGATGAGGGGCACCGGGGCCCAAGATAAGGCTGGAAGACAAAGACAGCACCAGGCTCGAGGGTTTGGGATTTATCCTGAGGTACCAAAGTGCTGAAAGGCTGGCGCAGAAGGAAAATGTCAGCTGCCTTCCTTGTCCCCAGCTCCGTGAGCCAGCAATCGAGGCACTGATTGAAAATGAAGCGCTCTTCTCCACTGCCACGCAGCCTCCCATTGTTTAGGAGCTGCTGGCTGGTGAGGCACTGTGGGACCTTGGCGAGAATCCAGGCTTGGCTGGGCCAGAGCTCTGATCGGCAACAAGAGAGACCTGAATTAGATCATCTTGAGGCGGTTCCAGCCACAAAATTCTGTTATCTATGATTTGTAAGATGCAGCTGAACACTCCCCAATTAATTCCAAATCCTTAACCCACCACTCCCCTGCAGCTGCCTCCTGCTAGGATTAGGATTTCTCTCCCTTCTCCTTTCTCTTCTGTGTGTGTCTCTATGTTCCTGTCTCTCACACACATCTTGGTACATCTTTTATACAAACATGCACATAAAGTGCCACCTTTGCTTTAAAATATAAACTCTTTAAAGTTAACTACGAACTACATTCTAGAATCTAAAACCTCTTTGGAACCCAGTGAACCTCCCCACTCCAGACATTCCACAACTGTTTGTTGTTGCTGTGAATGTTGATGATAATGATGAGGAGATCTCTACGAGCCTTCAGAGCAGTGCAGCTTTCAAAGCAATGATTGCAATAAAGCAAGAATTTATTATCTGCCTTATGAAAATTCTAATTGCTTAATTAAGCCTTAAGTTGTATATTTCCCCCTTTGTGACACATACTGATTTTCCCTCTTTCTAAAAATACCTTGAAGAAAACCTAGATCTCAATGTCCCAAATAGAAAAAATATCCCAAGAGCAAAAAAATCAACAAGCATGAACTATATTGCAGATATCTTAAAATGCTGCAAATTAAAATTCTGGCCTTTCAAACCACTTGCTGTGCTACAAGTTTTTAAATACACACACACTCAGAGATTCAGGATTCGTGTGTGTGTGTGTGTGTGTGTGTGTGTGTGTGTGTGTGTGTAAAAGAGAGAGAGAGAGAGAGACAGAGAGAGAGAGAGAGAGAGAGAGAAACATGTATGCATCCTCCCAAACACCTCCCCCTTCTATCTGTGGCTCTTGCAGCTTTCCCATGAAAATCTGAGGGCTGGCTGAGACATCCTGACCTGGGTCCTAGCCATCCCTTCCCTGCACTAACTACACTGTCCTCTCAGGGCAGTTCTACACTATCTCCTTGCCCCCTTCCTCCCTCATTCTATTGCCAGCTAGCTTAACAAAAGCCAGCCCAGAAATATGCTCACTTTTCCCTTCCCGCCCACTCAAGTGCTGATGAGTAGAGCCCCACTGAATGGGTCCACTAGGAATCTGTCACCTAATCTCCCCTGGACCCTCAGTAGAGCAAGGCATCCTCATCATTTTTCCCTCCAACTCACTGGCTTTTCCAGACCCCTTCTACTCTTCTTGAGCCTCCTATGGGGGAAATCATATTAAAAACCTCTTTTGGAGTTGAACTGCAAATATTAAGAAATAAATATCAGTACTTAATCAAATTTTTGAAGAAATAAAAAATCCTTTCTCTCCCACTTAAGCCCTTTCTCTTAAGAAAGTGTATAAAATTAAAGGCTAAGGCCCTAGAAAATGAAAAGGGTTAAGAGGCACTTAGACTGAGAAATACCTCACATATAAAGTCTAAAAGAGAAACTAGCCAATGAGATTGTCACTGATGTAGCTCCACGTGACCTTGGGGAGAGGAAGAATTGTGTAACGTGTAATGGAAGTGTCTGGAAGGCTCTTTGGAGCCTGCACTGACACGCCATCCCTGGTCCATGGTGTGAAGAAGACACTTCTGGATTAATAAGCCTTTGGCCATCTTCTCTTCAAGGCCAACCCCTTGAAACAGGCCTCAGTTCTTGGTTTTCTTTCTTTTTTGGTGAAGAAAGATGGAGGTTAATGAGTTAATTAGTTATGTACGAACTGTATCCAACTCAAGCCCACTCTTCTGGGTGTCAGAGACTCGGAGAACAGCCAAGGGTCCAACCATGATAAAACATAAATATGTGAGGCACCCAAAAGCTCCTTCTTTGTTCCACTATTCCCCTCAGAATTCCGAATACCTCAGAGAACAACCAGAAGACTTATGGGAAGTGAAGCAGATAAAGTGGAACCAAAGGAATCATTTATACAATGACAACAATGTAAATACAGGGAACTCTGAAGGTAAATGCAACTCAAAAACTACAGATAAACTTCTGAGATGAAAAGGGGTACTCCCAAGAGATCAAGGTATTTGTTGGGAAATATCACGTTAAAACAAGCTGTGATGATAAAAAAAAAAAAAAAAAAAATACACCTTTTTTAAAAAAAAGATGTCACAGGCAGCCTGGTAGTTCAAGGTGCTATGCAAAGAGTGCTGTTGGTGAGGAAGCTATTTATCTGACCAGAGCTTTAACATAAAATAACTTTTTGTTTTGGTCATTGGGTTAAGGAATGTCATAAGAGCAATCGGAGTGGTCTCAAAATTATTATGAAAAGAAGTGAATGCTTTCAGCTACTCTCTTTTTCACAGTGGTAGGATAAAAGCTGAGACCCTAAAATGTCTTAATTCCCTTTATAAACTTTGAGAAGGACTGATAAGCTCTGGAAATTAAAGAGACGTGGGGGGATGATAAATTAAATGCAAATTTAGAAGCAGATGTGGATAATGCTTCAATTTTAGTAGCAATTAGTAGTAGTAGTAATAATAGCTAACATTTTCATAAGTCTTTAAAAGTCTGCACACTTTTGTGTGGAGCACACACGTCCTCACCCATTATGTCACTGGATCCTCACAGCAGTCTGGGAGACGCTAGTAAGACGCCCATTTTTCAGACAAGGAAACTGAAGGGGAGAGAATTTAAATGATATTTTTAGTGGCACGGGGCTACTGCCAAGTGACTGAGGTGATCTTCCTAACTCCAAGTCTAGTGTTTTAGCTATTTTACAACCTTTTGATTCAATAAGCAGTTTTATAAACATTCGGTAAGCACTCTCGGCATCCCCCTTGTCTGGATGGAAGCTAGATGACAGTGTGTGGGAAAAGCGTGAAGAACTTACAGCACATATTGATCAGAGACGTTTACTAAAGTAGACCAAGCCTATTAGGCCTCAGTTTCGGCTTCTCCAGAATCACTTGATTTTAGATAAGGCCTAAACAACATTCCATTGTCCAACATGGCCGAAGAAGCTGTAAATCACCTTGTCTCCTACATTCCACTGACCAACTAGGGGTACAGTTGCCTTATGTGACCAATCACAACATATAGAGGGCGGGATTTTGGAGGTTCTTTGTTTGAAATGTATAAAAGCTGTAAGCATTTTCAAGGCTCTGGCCCTATCCTGCTGTGAAATTTGGCTCGCAGACCAGGATGGGGTCCGCTTCTCGAGATTCTAATAAATAATTCTGCTTTCTGTGAGTGATCTCGGAGTAGTCAATTTGGATAGGTTTTCTTGTCCCAAACAACAGTAACTGTTCTGAAAGTTCAGAGCTTAAATGTAATGTGAACCCAGGATCTTTCTGGGAGTCTACCCTCCTCTCTAACTAGATAAGCAAGGAAAACATAAAAATTCACTTGCAAAATGACTCCAGTTAAATTCCAATTCTGGTCAGAGTTTAAGTGAGCAGTACTTTTCTCCTGGCTAATAATATGTTTTTCTTCAAAATTTTAAAAACAACTCCAAAGGGACTTCTGAGATAACAGAGTAGGAAGTCATGGGGGAAGCTGGGTCTTCATGATCCTCTTCAAAACAATAGTAACAAAGAAAAGTAATGAAATCACTAGAAAGTCTCACATGAAATTAAAATTCATCAAAAACAATGAGCCAGCTAAATAACTTCAGCATTTTTAAATCATTATGGATGAAAGGAAATAATAAGGTAAAACAACAGAGGGAAAGTTTACCACCAGGATTACAGAAGCAGCACCAAAAATAACACAAGAAATCCTGAGGGATGAAAAATTAAGGAGATAACAGACAGACTGGAGGAATCAAAGGAAGAACTAAAATGACTGCTCTGCCTCTCCAAAAAATAATGAAATCACAAGAGAAATGAATGGAATCTAAATAGCTTTTTTAAATCCTGAAGGAATTACAGAAGAACCATGATGCTGTTAGAAATCTTAGGAGGAGACAAGCCAGGTCAGGAAAACAGAACTGCAGAGAGAAGCTGAAGGAGGGCGGGGGCAGAGCGCCGTGGGAGGGAAGCTGGACTGAGTCTGGGGAGGCCCAACTGTGAATCCTGGCACTTCAGTCAACGGAGGGGGAGGAAGGTCTCTGCACACCCTCCCAGCTCCAAGATTCTAGGACTTTGGGATTCTGCGAGGTACGAAGTGGTATCTCCAAAAAGGCACTGGATCTGGACTTGAGCCCCAGCTTCTTCCTCCCTAAAATGGAGTCCTCCAAGGGGCCTTTTCAACTGCAATATCCTGAATCTATTATTAAAACAGAAGACAGAAGGGCAGATAATGGTGCAATCAGCAAACCAGCTCAGAGAGCAATTCAACTGGAAAAAGCTCAGGAAGCAATATAGTTGAAGAGCACAGATTTGGAGGAAAGGACATCATTATGGCACTGCTTGGAAAAGATCCAAAGTAAAGAAAGTTATCACTAGATTTCAAGAAAGTTTACCAAAACATTTTCCTAGAGCCAACTGGAAGGGTCCTTTGAGATCACCTAGTGCAACCTGTAACTGAAGCAAGGGTCCCCTCCACATCATTACCTGACAAAGGCCTCTTGCACGAGCTAATGAAGAAGAGCTCACAATATTCTGAGGCAACTCACTCCATTTGAGCACAGAGCCAACTGCTAGCAAAGTCTTCCTAGACCGAGCTGAAATCTCTAACGCAAATTAAAGCTAAGGCCAAAATCAGCCCTAATTAGTCTCCTCTTGTCCCACCTCAAAAAACAAACCAAACCCCCCACAAAGCCCTCAATGTCCACTTGTGATCATCATAGCATTCAGTGGCCAAGGCTATCCAAAACTGTCCACACAGGGAATAGAAAGTAAAATGATCACTTCAACTCTCCACCAGAACTTGAGAGGTTTTTCAGGGCTGATAAAATGTCCCCATGTGGTAGACGTGAAAACCCAGCTCCACTGCTGGTGTGGATAAAAGGCCCCGGGCCCGGCACACAACCAGGATGCTACCTCTGGGTCTTGCTCATCACCTCTCGTTCCCAAGGGTTAGGGAGCCTTTCTCCATCTTTCCTCTATTCCCACTGCCAGGGGCCAACTTCAGGCCACAATTATCACTCAACTGCACTATAACACCCAACCTCTGCCTCTGATTCTTCTGCCAGAAAAATCTCCTCCAGATCTGGCTGGGCTGGCCAGGGCCCAGAATGTCTGGTGCTTCCTTCCCTCCACAGTCGGGAAACGCTCTGGCCGGAGTCTGTCACAGCAGGACCCCTGTCTCACCAGGCTCACCTCCTCCCCAGTGTTTCCTGCCCTGGTTGGGGGGCCTTACTCCTCTTATTCCTAATGCCTGGAAGCTTCACATCACTCAATCGTGCTTACTATGTTGGTCATTTCTCAGTCATATCTGAATCTGTGACCCCATTTGGGATTTTCTTGGCAGAGACTGGAAGGGTTTGCCATGCCCTTCTCCAGCTCATTTAACAGATGAGAAAGCTGAGGCAAACAGGATGATGTGACTTGCTTAGGGTCACACATCTAGCAAGTGTCTGTGGCTGGATTTGAACTCAGGTTTCCTGACTCTAGGCCCTGGCAACCCTTTACAATGCGACAGGTCCTAAGGTAAATGCTGGGCACAGAAAAGGGGAGCTAGGTTCTGCCTCTTGCTAACTATCTTCTGTCTCAATATTTACTTCATCCTTAGGCACTGAACGGGTGTTGCCTCAGACAAACCGAGACCTCCCAGGCCTTGGCCAGTCAAAACCTGAGTTTTTCCCTAAGCATCCCATGCTCCCAAACTTGTCTATTACCTTCAAGGGGATCAGCATCCTCCTGGTCCCTTGGCTCCCAACCAAGAAGTCACCCTTGAATCCTCTCTCTCTCCCCTCCCCCAAGCCAAGCCCACTCAGGTCCAGCACTTTCATCTTCACAACATCTCTGGAATCCAGCCATTCCTTGGTGCAGGTCCTCATCACCCCATCTGGACTATTACAAGTTGGCCGGGGGACCTGCCTGCCTCAAGGCTCTCTCCATTTCAGGACATCCTCCATTCAGACACTAAAGTGATTTTCCAAAAATGCAGATCCAATCATGGAACAATCAGCACTCCCCGACTCAATAAATGCCCAATGCTCCCAATCATTAAAAGCAAAATCCTCTATATGATGTTCAAAGCTCTTCACAAAGCAGACTCCTTGTGTTTTTTCCAATCTTCTTACATTCATTTCCCCCTATGTCCTCTTTCATGAAATGGCACCCTCCCAACCCTTCCATTAAGTTCCAGCTAAAATCCCACCTTTTCCCAGAAGCCTTTCTAGTTATCTCAGTTGTCTGGCCTCAGGTGTTTATTTCCTACTTATCCTATAGTTTATATATATATTTGTTTCCTTGTTGTCTACCCCAGTTGATTGGGAGCTCCTAGAGGGCAGGACTATCTCGGTCTTTGTGTCCCTAGCATTCAGCACAGAGCCTGACACATAGTAGGCACTCACTCACAGACTGCCTGCCTCTCCTGGATTCCTATTCCACTTTGAAGAGTTCTACTTGTTAGGAAATGCTTCCTCATAACAAGATTAAATCTGGCATTCTACTCATTGCTCCTAATTCATGTTCTCTGAGGCCAAAAAACTTGAAAACAACCATCATATCATATTTCCCTTTGGGCTTTTTCCCCCCAAGCTAAGCATTCCCCAATTCCATAACTGATCCTCGTAAGGAATGGAGTCCAAAATTTTGACTACTCTAGCTGCCTTCCCTGGAAATGCGTGAACTGAAATTATCTGAGACTAAGATCTGCTTGACATCTCACACTCTATTTCTTAAATTTCCAAGGCTAAGCAAATATGGGCCAAACCCCCAATCAAGTTTTTAAATTCAAACTATTTATAATTGTATTTTTAAAAAACCAATCAATTTTTCTTTATTTATTAGTATTTTTAACTTTAATTTAAAATTTTTAATACTTAATACTCTCCTTCTCCAATCCCTCTCCCAACTCATGGAGAAGGCAAGCAACTTGATATCAATTATACACGTGAAGTCATTAAAAACACATTTCCATATTAATTACATTGCAATCACCACCACACACAAACCAAACAAACAAGAAAAAGAAAGTGAAAAAAAGCATGGTTCAATCTACATTCAAGAGTTTACCAGTTCTCTCACTAGAGGTGAATAAGCATTTTTTTTATCATGAGTCCTTTGAAATTGTCTTGGATCACTGCATTAATTAGAACAGCGAAGTCTTTCACAATTGATCATAACAATATTGCTGTAAACTGTGCACAATGTTCTGAGTCTGCTTACTTCACTTTGCATCAGTTCATATAAATCATCACAGGAAAACCTAGATTAACAACATAGCAACAACATGTACAGTTTCCTTTTGAATTTGTATCATTGCAATCTTACTGAATATTTTCCCAAGAGTACTTTTGTAGCCTTATCCAATTTTTTAAAACTCCATTAATTCATAAATCACAGAGTTGGAAGGAACTCCAAAAGCCTTCTGGTTAGTCCATAGCTAAGAGATCCTAAAGGCCTCTACTAATACAGAACATACTAACCTCTTAAACCTCAACTACTCTAGTACTCTACAATTCTAACAGGGTTATAGGGAAGAAAAATTGGAAAACAGACAAAACCACATTAATTTATAATAATGTAAAATTAAATTATCATATTGTAAGTCGGCAATGGAAGTAAGACTGAGTAGTGTGAGGGTAGAAAGAAATCTGGAAAAAACTCTATGAAATAATGCAGAGCAATAACATAAAACAAAAAGCCTTTGAAAAGCCTTAACGGGGAGTGACTGTTCTGATCCACCATGGGTTAACAATTATCAAGCAAATGGAATTAGTTATACTGGGGTACAATAATAAGTTTTTAATAAAATATTTCATTAAAACGAATAATAGACTCCAGTCTCTTTATTACTCATCATGGATCTTTCTAATGCCTTTGTGACAATGCAACATTCTTCCCAGCTCCCTGGTATGCAAGTTGAAGTCATAAAGCGCCACAATGAGAGCCTGGTAATAAAACAAGGAGATCTAGCAGAGGCTCGGCACTTTCAATGATCCCAAAGACGTTGTTAAAAAGACTAGAGCAGTCTATTGGTACAAAAATATTTATTGCTGTTATTTATTTGTTATAGTGAAAAACTGGCAACAACTTATATGTCCAACTACTGGGGACATGACTGAAACATTGTGGTATATTCGTATAATGGAATATTACAACATCATAAAAACCAACCAACAAGCCAACAAAGGAAGAGGGGGCAATTTGAAACAATTTATAATGAAGAAAACAGAATGAGAATACCAGGCTACAACTATTAAAAAAAAAAAAAAAAAAAGCAGCAAAATGTTTAAATATATAGAAAATATCACATTATCAAAATTTCTAATACTTTCTTTTATCATGATATAATCACTGAATTTATAACTTTATTTGGTTTTTGTTCCTTGTTTATAGGTTTGTAATAAAAAAGATTAAATAAAATAAAACAAAAACTTTAGATTCATTCTTTAGAAAATCAAGTCTCCTAACGGACACCTTAAGCCTAATTTACATGTATTTTTTAGAATCTTTCTCTTAATTTCTGCTATGTTATCATGTTTCATGTTTCTCCTCTAATCAAATGCTGATTGCATGATAATGAGCCCTCCAAGCTAACAAAGTGGTGATTTTACTCTGCAGAAAGGGAATTTTGCAGCACCTTCCATATTGTTGACATTTAGTAATGATTAAATAATTACGAATGTTTGAATTACAGAGAAAAATTTTGGATTCCACAAATAAGCAATAATCAATTTCAGGCAGCCACAAGCAAGGCCAAACTTCAAACACCTAATATTGTCCATAGAAACTGGGAAAAAAAATCAAAACCTGATGAAATATTATTCAACTGACTAATTATTTTTGCTTCGGGCATTTTAAAAATAGTTCTTTGCATTTAAAAGTACTTTTCTTCAAAGAGCTCCCAGAGCATTACACACACTTTATTTCTTTCATGCAAATGAGCTCAGGGCCCAAGGTCTAAAAGTAAACAAGTGTCCTACAAAGACATAGTTAAAACCTCAAAGTTGGATTGGGTTGGTTTTTTCCACTTCCCTTCATTATCTTTAAGCCAAGTTCATGGGGAGGGACGTTGGTGAGAGCAGGAATGGCAAATCAATGGCTAAATCTGTAATTGGCATCTCTGTGAGATGGGGAAAGAAGGGGGCAGCTAGGTGGCCAGTGGATAGAGCACCAGCCCTGAATTCAGGAGGACCTGAGTTCAAATTTGGTCTCGGACTCTTAATACTTCCTAGCTGTGTGACCTTGGGCAAGTCACTTAACCCCAGCCTCAGAAAAAAAAAAAGAAAAAAAAAGATTACAATTCACAAAGCAGAAACCCAGAGATAAATATGAGCTGAGGGGGCAAGGGAAGCAGAGGCAGCACTTAGGGTCAGAAAGATCTGAAACTGGGGAGTTCAGAGGAATCCACTTTCAATCCCTACGAATTGTAAGGCCACAGGAAAGTCGTTTAACTTCTCTAGGTCTTAGAGACTTCTCATCTGTAAAATAGAAGGGATGACAAATCAAGCACCTTCTTCACAGAGATGTTGGAGGAAAGGAAATAATGCATTTGAAGTGTTTTATAGACCTAAAGAAGGGAGCCAAAATGTCAGAGTGCAATGAACTCCTCCTGCTTCTCCAAATAGATCTCAAAATGCAGCAGACCAAAGCCTGATGGGAAAATCCAAGAAAAAGTCACAAGGAATCATTTTTCCAGCTCAGTGTACCCATAAGGAGATTAAAGGGAATTGACTATGCAGGGAGAGGTTGCACAGCAGGACTGAAAGAGGTCTGAGACTCGTCCTAGGGGCTGGGCTGTGGGAGGGGACCTGCATCCAGTGCTAGTGATCTAAGGTAGGGAGGCCCTCAGCCAAAGGAGCAAGTTCAGAAGCAAGCACAGCATGACTCCAACCCCTGGGGGCAGAACAATTCCGACTTCCAGGCCATACAGAAGCTGGCAGAGGAAGAACCAGGGTAGGAATTCCAGACCAAAGGGGAGCGTGCAGTTCGGTAAGCAGTGGGCTGATAATGACTAAGAACAGCAGCAGTCTATTGTTGTTGATCAAACCCAGATCAGGAAATCACAGAGCTTAAACCATGGAGGAAAGCATCAGACTTTGCCCTGGATCTGATCACTTTGGGAGTACTGAGAGATTGAAAGTTTACAGCCTGAAATGATCCTGAGATCCACACAATACTCAATATGCCAAGAAAACAGCAACAGGGACCAGCCCAGATTTTCCTTCCAGCAGAGCATAACCCTAACATCAAGCCTGAAGTCAGGAAGTGGCCAGAAAAATGAGCAAAGAAAAAAAGAATTCCACTACCAAAAAACTATTATGGTACCACGGATGGTCAAGGTACAAATCCAGAAGGAAAGAATAATTTTAAACACTTAAAAGCAATACCTCAAAGAAAAAACATAGACCTAAAACTATATTATAAAGCAGCAGTCACTAAAATTTGATACTGGTTAAGAAATATAGTAGTAATAAGTAATAAATAATACAAAATATAGTAGTAAGATCAGTGGAACAGGTTAGGTTCACAAGACACAAAAGTCACTAATAAATCCAAAGATTAGCTTCCAGGAAAAGAACTCACTATTTGACAAAAACTGATAGAAAAACTGGAAAATCGTATGGCAGAAAGTAGACATTGACCTATACCAAAATAAGAATCAAATAGGTTCATGATTTAGACATAAAGGGTAATGTAAGCAAATTAAGAGAACAAGGGATAATCTACCTCTCAGATATGTGGATAATGAAAGAATTTATGGCCAAAGAAGAACTAGAGAACATCATATTAAATTAGAAAAGTTTTTATACAAACAAAACCAATGCAGCCAATTTTAGAAGGGAAGCAGAAAACTGTGAAAAATTTTTTACATCAGGGTTTGTGATAAAGGCCTCATTTCTAAAATATATAGAGAACTGACTCAAATTTATAAGAATACAAGCCATTCTCCAAATGATAAACAGTCAAAGGATATGAACAGACAATTTTCAGACAAAGAAACTGAAGCTATTTCTAGTCATATAAAAAAATGCTCTAAATCATTATTGATTAGAAATGCAAATTAAGACAACTCTGAGGTATCATTACACACCTGTCAGATTGGCTAAGATGACAGGAACAAATAACGATGAATGTTGGAGGGGATGTGGGAAAACTGGGACACTGATGCATTGTTGGTGGAGTTGTGAAAGAATCCAACCATTCTGGAGAGCAATCTGGAATTATGCCCAAAAAGTTATCAAAATGTGCATACCCTTTGACCCAGCCATACTACTACTGGGCTTATACCCCAAGGAACTACTAGAGAAGGGAAAGGGTCCTGTATGTGCCAAAATGTTTGTGGCAGCCCTTTTCATAGTGGCTAGAAGCTGGAAGATGAATGGATGTCCATCAATTGGAGAATGGTTGGGTAAACTATGGTATATGAATGTTATGGAATATTATTGTTCTATAAGAAATGACCAGCAGGAGGAATACAGAGAGGCCTGGAGAGACTTACATCAACTGATGCTGAGTGAAACGAGCAGAACCAGAAGATCATTATACACTTCAACAATGATACTGTACGAGGATGTATGCTGATGGAAGTGGATTTCTTCAACATAGAGAAGAGCTAATCCAATTCCAATTGATTAATGATGGACAGAACCAGCTACATCCAGAAAAGGAAAACTGGGAAATGAATGTAAACTGTTATTTTTACCTTCTGAATCCAATTCTTCCTGTGCAACAAAAAATTCGGTTCTACACACATATATTGTATCTAAATTATACTGTAATATATTTAACATATATAAGACTGCTTGCCATCTGGGGGAGGGGGTTGGGGGAGGAAGGGAAAAAATCTGAATAGAAGTAAGTGCAAGGGATAATGTTGTAAAAAATTACCCATGCATATGTACTGTCAAAAAATGTTATAATTATAAAATAAAATAAAAAATTAAAAAAAAAATCATTATTGATTAGAGAAATACAAATTAAGACAACTCACCCCCTTCACACCTCTCAGACTGGCAAAGATAGAAAAAAAATAATGATATATATTGGAGGGGCTGTGAGAAAACTGGGACACTAATGCATTGTTGGTAGAGTTGCAAACTGATCCAATCATTCTGGAGAGCAATTTGGAACTATGCCCAAAGGGCTATAAAACTGTACACACCTTTTAATCCAGCAGTGTCTCTACTATATTGCAAAGAGATCATTAAAAAGGGAAAAGGACTCATATGTGCAAAAATTCTTGTTCTATATTATTCTATAAGAAACTGTCATCAGGATGATTTCAGAAAAGTCTGGAGACTCATATGAAGTGATGCTGAGTGAAGTGAATAGAATCAGGAGAACACTGTAACAGCAACAAGCAGATTATACAGTGATTAATTCTGACAGATGTGACTTTTTTCAACAGTGAGGTAATTCAGGCCAATTCCAATCATTTTGGGATACGGAGACCCATCTGTACCCAGAGAGGACTGTGGGAACTGAGTGTGGATCACAACATAGTATTTTCACCTTTGGGGATGTTGTTTGTGTGCTTGCTTGCTTGTTGGTTTTTTTTTTTTCCCCTTTCTGATCCCCCCCCTCTTTTGATCTGATTTTTCCTGTGTAGCATGATAAATGTGGAAATAGATTTAGAAGAATTGCATATGTTTAACCTATGTGGGACTACTTGTTGTCTAGGGGAGGAGCAAAGGTGGGGACGGAAGGAGAAAAAATCGGAACACAAAGTTTTGCAAGGGTGAATGTTAAAAACTATCTTTTGTTTGTATTTTGAAAAATAATTTTGAAAAAAATTATTATTTTTTTAAAAAAGACTGGAGCTAGGTAGAAACTCTGAAGTTTAAATACAGGAATGAAGTGAAACATAAAAAAAGAAAACTCAATATTAAAGGACTAACCAAGGATAAACTGCTTATGTTCTGGTATAAGGAAATGATGGCTGTTATCTGAATGCTATCAACATCAAGGGTAATAGGCGAAATCTCACTAGACAAGGTCTGGAAAGGGTTCTAGTGTGTCTTGATCTTAAAAGAAGAATGGGAAGAAAGGGGAAGAGGAACACACAATATAGGGAAAGGAAAGGAAGGTTAATGAAAATTATCTTACAAATGCAAGGTGCCAAAGTAGACATCTATCCAAACAAGGAGAAACTGACACCTGAAGCCTAGTCTCATCTAAAGTGGTCAAAAAAGAAAGAATACTACAGAAACACATTCAGGTACAGAAATATGTTTAAGTCAAAATAGAAAATAGGAAGGAAAAGGGAGAAGAAAGAAGGAGGAATCAAAGAGAGGTAGAGAACAGATTAAAGGAGGGCTTAGTCACAAACAAAACAAACTCTAAGGCTACACAAAAAAATATTTATTGCTTGTTTTGAGGTGACTAAGAATGGGATTTTGAAGGGGTACTCTTCAACTGGGGAATGGTTGAGCAAGTTGTGTACATAAATGTGACGGAATATTATTGTATGGTGATAACTGATGAAAGGGATGGTTTCAGAAAAACCTGAGAAGACTTATATGAACTGATGCACAGTGAAATGAACAGAACAGGGAGAGCAAATTATACAATGCCAACAGTAAAGTGAAGAGAAACAACTTTGCTGAATGACACATTTTTTTTTTAGACATGGTCAAAACAGAAACTTGTTTTGCTTTAACTGTTAATGTTTGTAACAGGATTTTGTTTTTCCTTCATTCTTAACTAGTGTGGGAGGAGAAAGTAGGAAGCAGCAGCAGATTTTCGCTGATTATGTGCACACATATATGCATGTGAGTATCTAAATTTAAAAAATAAATAAATCTGAAGTTTTAGCTAGGATTATTATTGTGGAGGGCTGAAGTGTTTACCTTATTCTGAATTTAGTGAATTCTTCAAGGGTTTTGAGCACAGGAAAGACATTTACATTTGTTACATTTTAGTAACAAAACTAAACATGGATCAGAATAAAATTTCAGAGAGAGCAAACTTTTTTGGATATTTTCCAAATCAATTTACTATTTCTCAAGACCAAAAAAACTTCAAAGATTCATTAAACTGCCTAATATGACTACAAATCTGTTCCTTATTGCAGTGTTCCACAGATTTAGAGCTGAGAGGACTATCTAAGTGGCAGACTGGGAACTCAAGCCAATTGACTGTGTGAAATTGGAAAACTTTTGCACTAATAGGAAAGAAAGTGGCTGACTTGGAAAAAAAGGTCTGTATATAAAATTTGTTAGATAAAAGATTGGTATCAAAGACATACAGAAAACTAAAAGAGCTGTTTTATCTTCTGTTTCTGCCTCTACTCTTTCTTTAGTCAAGAAATCATTTCCTATTCGCATCTATGAAAGGCATATAATCTCTTATTCTAATTTTTTTAAGTGGTATGATCTTTAATATTCAGGCCATATTTCCTTTATGAGTTAATTATGATGTTAATATAGGTACAAGATATTGATCTAAATCTAATTCCTGACAGACTTCTTTCCAGTTTTTTTTTGGCAATTTTTATCAAACACAGAGCTCTTCCCTAATTTGTTTTTAGATTTTTCAAACATTCAATTATTGAGTTCCATTATTTCTGATTCTTCACTGTCTAATTTTTGATATTTTAACCAATAACAAATAATTTTGTTGACTATATGTAATTTGAGATCCAGAGATGTTATTCTCCCTTCATTCTTGCTTTTTCAGTTAATTAATAATAAAGGAATAATAAGAGAAATACAAATCAAAATAACCCTATGGTGTCACTTCACATTAAGCAAATTGGCAAAGATGACAAAAGATGGGGATAGTGAATGTTAGAGGATGAGTGGAAAGACACTAGTGCACTATTGACAGAACTGCGAATTAGTACAACCATTCTGGAAAGCAATTTGAAAATATGCTAATAATGTGATTTAAAATACCTTTGGTGCAGAGTTTATATTGCTAGGCATATAACCCAAGGAGATCAATGACAAAAAGAAAAGTTTCATAAACCCCAAAATATTTAATAGCAACACTTTTTGCTTGTAATTATCAATTAATAAGATGGATTATTACTATAAGTAGATTAGATGCAGAAAAATGGAAAGATTTATATGAACTGATGCAAAATGCAATAAGCAGAGCAAGGAAAATAATACACAAAAGTCTTCAACAATGTGAAAGGAGAGAAAGGTCAGTGCAAAATTCTAAAAAACAAGCTTGGATCCAAGAAGAGAAACAAGAAGACTTCTTCCCTTCCACTTCTAAAAAGCTGGGGAGCACCCCCCTCCAGGGTAGGATACTATAGATAATTTCATATTAATTTTTTTTCTCTTCTTTCTTTTTAAAAAATTCTTGGTACAAAGGATGGCTTTCTATGAGGAAGCAAAAAGAAATCTAGGCAATATAAAAAAATATAACAATAAAAACTTATTTTTAAAAATCAATTAAAAAAAATTAGAAAAATCTGGGATCCAGGAATCCGAATCCCACTCTCAAATCCATCTGTTTCATCAGTCATTCATTTCTTCAAGCTGTTTTTCTCCTGGCAACCCTTGCTTTTGATAAGTAACAGTGATGAAAACGTCAAATATCACTTAGGATCTTGCCTAAAACTTCATGATTTTTGGCAGCATTCAATGTGTAGCCCCTGGTACTGTCACGTGCAAGTCAGTGGATCACCAGATCTATGTAGCCACCATTCACAAGGTTTGTCTCAATGCCCCATGAAAGCCACTGGTCACTAGATAGCTACCTGTTTCAACGTCCCGTGGCAAGGACTCGCGACTCCTCAGGTACCTTACCAGAAAGAAGGTCTCTCATCTCACCACAACAACTTTATGATTCTTCAGAACAAGCACTGGTCTCCCTTTCTTCAGCAAGAGCTCCAACTGTTTAATGGTATTTCCTCCTGCTAATCACCAGGCACAAGGTTAAGATTCACCTCTTCAGATAAAGTCTGCCTCTCTAGAACCTTTTAATTGACTTTCAAAGAGACAAAAGTGGAACATGTGGCCCTACCTTCCTCTTCTCTAGAATTCAGGAGAAAAGTGGTAAAAAACGTTAGAGGGGATTCCTGTTCAGGACCTCTTAGGTCCCTTCCAATTCTGATTTCCT
This sequence comes from Sminthopsis crassicaudata, assembly GCF_048593235.1. Classification (NCBI taxonomy): domain Eukaryota; kingdom Metazoa; phylum Chordata; class Mammalia; order Dasyuromorphia; family Dasyuridae; genus Sminthopsis; species Sminthopsis crassicaudata. Next base: position 14,155,133 of record NC_133617.1, read on the forward strand.
GTGGTCCCCTCAGATCCTCACAATAATCCTACGAGGTAAGCTAAGAATTTTACTCCCATCTTATAGATAAGAAAACTAAGGCTCACCTGTAAATTGAGGATACTAATAAAGACCATTAACTACTGGACCTTCTTTCAAGCTTCTGGTCTAGTGTTCTCTCTGCTACTACATCAACTAACAAAATTACCAAGGTAAGGCTAGCTAGTCAGCCACCCCCCACAAAAGCTTTACCAGGCCAATACTCAAATCTTTTTTTTTTTTTTTAGACTTTTTTATTATAACTTTTTTATTTACAAGATGGGTAATTTTTCAGCATTGACAATTGCAAAACCTTTTGATCCAACTTTTCCCCTCCTTCCCCCATCCCCTCCCCCAGATGGCAGGTTGACAATACATGTTAAATATGTTAAAGTATAAATTAAATACAATATATGTATACATGTCTAAACAGTTATTTTGCTGTACAAAAAGAATCGGACTTTAAAATAGTGCCCAATTAACCTGTGAAGGAAATAAAAAATGCAGGCGGACAAAAATAGAGGGATTGGGAATTCTATGTCGGGGTTCATAGTCATCTCCCAGAGTTCTTTCCCTGGGTGTAGCTGATTCAGTTCCCAATACTCAAATCTAAAGTGTGTGATTATTAAGGGAGAAAAAAGTGCTGAAAGTTAGGGGGATAAAAAAAACTATCTGAGAAAATACTGTGCTCCATCTCTGCCTAGTGGGACTGGAGTGGGCTGTGCTGTGTCAGTTCTTTCAGGCTGGAGAGAAGGCATTTAAGACTTTTCCCTGAAAGATGAATGCATCATTCTTATTATTAATAAATCTTAAGCACCAGCAATGTTCTAGAACACGATGGTTTGTCATCTAAATTAGCCAAGGCACAGACAGAAGGGAGGAACACATCATCCCCCCTAACATTCCCAAAAGGCTGAGTGACCAGCTGGTTAAGAAGATATGCAAGCCGAAGAAATCTTAACTCAAGTTTCTGAAACACTTAGAACAAAGATTTTCAAAAGCTTTTAAACTTGTGAAACCAAAAATAAGCAAGCCCCAGATATGTTCTTGGAGCAGAATGCACAATAACTGTGACAAGCTGAAGTGGAACTTCAAATGTGACAAATGGAGACCAAGCCAATGGATGTTGGAAAGAGAAGTCTGCAAAACAGGCAGGTCAGGGTGAGGAAGAAATCACCTGGATTCAATAAGCCACAAAACCAAAAATCAGAAATGGACATTAGCCTATACAAGGCCAACCACCTGGCTCTAAAGTGTGATCCAGTGACCTGACCGTGGCCTTGGAAGCCCTTCACTCAGCACAACACAAGTCTCAGGCCAAATGCACAAAGGCCTCCCCCATCAAACACCCAACATTTAGAAGATGCCAACTGACTGAGGAGCAACAGGACAAATATAAAATGTGAATATGAGGGAATCGTCATTACTGGGCTACAAAGAACAAAGCAGAAGCGATCCAAATAGCCTGGGAAGAACAACGAACCAATGCAGTAGGAAATCAGCAGCACCAGGAAAATAAGGAGCATGAGGATGACAACAATCTAAACCACAAGTTCATTCCCACAGAGACTGGAAAGTGCACCTCCTTGTTTTTCATTACAGTGGGGGGAGAGGGAAAAGGAAGAGTTATACGCCAGACTTGGTTCACGTACGGGAGTCTAGTTCTGCTGAATTCCTTTTTTTCTCCCTCTTTAAAAAAGTCATTACAAGAAATGCTTCATTAAGTAGAATTTGGATATCAAGGTGATACCAAAAAAAAACAAAGATATCAATAAAAAATTTAAATTTAAAAAAAGAACAGAGCATGAGATAATCTTTTATTATATTCCACATTGGTCAGACCCTTACCAAGAAATAAAATGCACAGCTAAATTCAAAGTACACAAATACTTTGGAGAGAAAGGACAGAAAAGGTAAGGAAGACAATTAAAGGATCAGAAAATTCTGCAATCCTGACCTTTTCTCCTTCTTGTTCCCCTTGTGTTCCCAATGTAAGGGAACACTTTATTGTTATTATTATTATTATTATTATCACTTTATTTAGTACCTGCATTTTAATAGGGCCTCCAAGTATCTGATCTCTTTACTTCTGGGACTAATCTACACAGCCACTCCTGCCAAACTAACCTTTCTAATACACAGAACAGATTCCATTACTTCATTCTTCACAAATCTGCAAGAGTTTCCCCTTATTAACAATGTTCAAATTTCTTATTTGCCAAACTGTGGAAGGTACCCAAGTCTCATATATTATATCACACACATATTTATATTTACCCCTATGTCTCTTACCACTCTTACAAGACTGTAAACTCTTCAGCAAAATAGTCTATGTCTAATTTAACTTTCTAACATCTAGCTTAGAACACACTTTATCTATGTAGAGTAGAAATTCAATAGCCTGTTTAATTTTTTTTAATTTTATAATTATAAAATTTTTGGCAGTATATATGCATGAGTAATTTTTTTTATAACATTATCCCTTGTAATCATTTTTCCAAATTATCCCCTCCCTCCCTCTACTCCCTCCCCTAGATGACAGGCAATCCCATACATTTTACATGATTACAATATAACCTAGATGCAATATATGTGTGTAAATCCGATTTTCTTGTTGCACGTTAAGTATTAGATTCCGAAGGTATAAGTAACCTGGGTAGATAGACAGTAGTGAGTAGCCTGTTTAATTAATGACCATCCGAAGTCCCAGGGGTTAGCCAAGTGCCTAGCACATAGGATGTGCCTAATAAATGTTTATTCATTGACTACAGCTGATACTCCATTCACCTGAACCAGTCACAGCCACATTCTCTACAAAGACCCAGCTATTTCCTCTCTGGGCTGCACAGAAGAAAACGAAAAGCAAACTCACTGTGTTCTAAGCTCTCTGAGAGGCCCTCTGCTTGCTCAAGCAATTCCTTTGAAAAACATGACCCTGGAGCTGCCTTCCCCTGCAATCCTGATCCTTTCCTTTGTCTTGATTGAGACCCCCTCCACTGTGCCATCTAGAAGCCCTGGCCCTTGGCCCTTGGCCCATAAGACATTCCATCTCCTGATGCTAGGTATTTTCCTCACGTCTGCTTCCCGGCTTCCTTCCAGACTCAGCTAAAATCCCACCTTCTCCCAGAAGCCTTTCCCAATCCTCTTTAATGTTGGTGCCTACCTTCTGCGGATCACTTCATTCATTCATACGTACACACGTACATACACATTCACAGGCATACATGCATGTGCGTGGATGGAGAGATGGCTAGTTTGTTAGTTACTTTCATCCTGTCTCTCTCTCCCCATTAGACTCTGAGCTCCTTGGGAGCAGGAACTGGCTTTTGTCTCTTTGTAGCCTCAGTGCTTGGCACAGGGCCTGGCACAAGGCAGACACTTACTACCTGACTGACCTCTGCTGGAACTTCCTTATTCTTCTTTCTGAATTAAAAGAGAAACAAAAAGGAAAAGAGGGGAAAGGAGAGAGAGAAGAGAAAGGATTATAGAATTTCCTCATCTTTAAATTATTTTGTTTGCAAAGGTAAAAGAATGCAAATATGGAATACGACAAATACCATCAAAGAGAACTTCTCATAGTGCTCGATTTTGCTGAAATTCTACCTTTTCCTTTAAAAAAAAATACCTATTATAAGAGAAAGTTTGCTGGGTAAGGAAAGAAAAATATACTCACAAATAAATGTGAGAGAATAACCAAAAATAGCAATAAAAATAAATGTTTTTAAAACATTTTAAAATGTTTTTTTTTTTTTTTTTAAAGATCCTAAGGGGACATAGGACATGTAGAATCTATATTACTGATCTTAGTGTTTATGTGTTGTTGAAGGGAATAATCCCCTTAAATTATGGAAGTAAATGGGATATACAAGCAGAGGAGCAGGGGATCTGGCTACCAGCCAAAACAGAATGTCATCAACAGATCTTTCCAAAATTAAGATCTAAGATTCCATATGGATTCACTCCACTGCCACAGCCGTCCCAAGGGCTCTGGCCATGATCCCCTCTTTCCTGGATTACTGCAGTAGCCTTCATTCTGTGTGCCTGTCTCCCCCCTCCACACTGAGGCTAAAATGCTTTTCCTATAGCCCAGTCTGACTACATCATTCCCCAACCCACCAACTTCTTACTTCCTTTAGAATTAAATAACAACTGCTGGCTTTGGCTCCAAACTAGCTTATTGTACGTGACTCATCTTCACCCACTTAATAAATGTTCTCTCCATCAGTACTTCCCCTTTCCTCCTTATCTATGTTTATTGGAGCCCACCATGAGGACATACAAGGGCTTCACACAAGAACCAAATGAGCCAGTCAATAGCAAAAGCAGTAGATGTTAGCTTGGCAAACATGGGAAAGTCTCACCAAGTGACTTAATGAGAGACGCTTTAGAGAGCAGAGGGGAAGGCCAGAGCAGCAAGAAAAGGGCAGCATCCAGCCCCTAAGCTGAGTCAGCGACTAACACTCCAAAACAAAGGTAGCCCCCCCACTCAAATGCTGCCTCCAACATACCCACTGGCACACACACGTACTCCCAACAAACAAGGAAAGGCAAGAACAGAGAAGGCATGTTGGGTATGAAGGCAGAGCTGTGCCTGGGGGATCTAATGGCCTTTAGGGCATGGCAAAAGGAAAGATTCCCCAAGAGTGACACAAGCCACTCCCACAGCTGGTACATCTTTATTCAGGGCTCTGGCAAGCATGGGACCCTGAGTCCTTCACTCCACCTATGAAGCAGGAACTATAAGGATGTTCCATTTGGGACAGGAAGATCAGGATTCAAATCCTGACTGTGTGACCCTGGGCAAGGCCTGTCACTTCTCAGGGGACCATGTAAGATGAAGGAGTGGGGTCCCTTCTAACTTAAATCTCCTAGCCTAGGATCAATCTGAGAGGCGAAAGAGGCCAAAGGGCCCCAGCCCTCCCGGTCTGCCAGGGACTCCCCCTCTGAGATCATCTTCCTCATCTTGGGCACAGAGTGATTGTCCTCCATGTCTCCACCATTATAAGGGCAGAGATTGTGCCTTTCTCAGTAGCCCTGGGGTTAACACAGCATCTGGCACATAATAAGTGCTTAATAAATGGAGGGCTTGTTAGGGGATGAAGGCTTCCGATTGGTTTTCCACATCCGGGGTCACAGGCAGGGAGATGCCAAGGAATGAGTAAAATTGCAATAGCCATCGGCCACTTCTATTCCCACTTCTTCCTTCTCAGCTGAAGTCTAAAGCCTGACCAAAGGTGTCCACGCCTCTGGGGAGGATGTCTATCCATGAGGCCGACTTAGAACCTGCAACTCCAAAGAAAGATCACTGCCCTTCGGGAAGGTGCTCCACAAGAGTTCTTCTACACAAGTGGCTTTGAAATTTGTGATTAAACACTTCCCTGAAAACACCACAATTCTGCACCAGAAAGATCACTAGATCTGGAAGACAGGGGCTCAAGACCTAGTTTTGCCACTTTTAGTAGTTGCGCCCCCTACACTTCTCTAATATAAGTTACTCACTGACACTCAGTGTTCATGACTGGAGCCACAGATGCTTCTGCCCATTTACATATATATATATATATATATATATATATATATATATATATATATATATATATATCTCCTATGTGCTAGCATGATCTTTAATGTTAGGTTTGATTACATCAGCTGTGGGATGGATTGTCAACCCAAGGCTCCAAAGCAGGCTTTTGTTTGCAACAGAACAACAAGAACTCTTAAAACTCAATTTGGAGAATTCTCAAAAGTTGGCTCTTTTCCTTGATAAATTATCATAGAAAAACTCTGAAAAAGGGCCATTCCCATTTACTGACAAAAATATGGGCAGCTCCTTATTTCTCAAAATAACTAATACCAAAATAACAACACCTTCAAATGTAAAATCTCTCCAAAGCAAATTGGGCAAAGTGATTCCAGGAAGAACAGGAGGAAAGTGGGAGGGCTGTTCCCTTCCTCTCTTCAGTAAAGTATGATCTCGTTAGTATAAAGTCACCTGAATCCTCCAGACCCACACTAAGAAATAGAATCCTTCTAAGAAAGCCACCTCATCTTACCCTCATCTAGCAGAGAAATCCTTTGGTCCAAAGGCCACCTCTGCCGGTGATGTCACTGAATTATCCCCTTGCTCTGGTAATGTACAACAAGCAATGAGTCAGCCCAGTTTTCCAAGCACTCTCTAGCACTGCACATCACCCAGCTGCTTTCAAACCGACATTCAACAGGGCTTTGTAACCACAAATATTTTCACTAAAAATCTCCGAATGAAACCACTCGCCAAATCACAGAAATTCATTTTCAGGCTAATTCAGGGCCTCAATCTTTTTTTTTAGGGATTTGGATCTCTTTGGCAGACCCTTCTAAGAATCCTGTTTTCAAATGCATCAAATACAATATATAGGATTACAAAGAAAACCCATTCTATTGAAATAAAAGTGTGATTCTTCTGGCCAAGTTAAGGGACCCCTGAAAATTTAGCTCCAAGTTCCAGGTTACCTACAACTCTAAAACTCTAAATCACTTGAAAGTTGGAAAAAAGTTTTTAAAGCCACTGTTTCTGATAAAGGCCTAATTTCTAAAATATAGAAATTTGATTCAAATTTATAAAAATACAAGACACTCCCCAATTGATAAATGGTCAAAGAATATGAACAATTTTCAGTTGAAGAAATTAAAGCCATTTCTAGACACATGAAAAAATACTCTAAATCACTATTGATTAGAAAAATGTAAATTAAAACAACTCTGAGATACCATTTCACAGATTGGCTAAAATGGCAATAAAAGATAATGATAAATTTTGGAGAGGATGTGGGAAAACTGGAACACTAATGCATTGTTGGTGGAGTTGTGAACTAATGCAGCTGTTCTGGAAAGTGGAACTATGCCCAGAGGGAGGCAAAACTATGTATAATCCAGCAGTATCTCTACTGGGTCTGAATCCCAAAGAGATCATAAAAAAGGAAAAAGGACCCACATGTGTAAAAATGTTTGTGGCCTTTTTGAGCTAGAAAGGAATTGGAAATTGAGATGATGCCCATTAATTGGGAAATGGCTAAATACCTTATAGTAGATAAATGTAATGTATGAAATGATGAGTAGGCTGATTTCAGAAAGGCCTGGAAAGACTTCCATGAGGGGAAGCTAATTGGTGCAGTGGATAGAGCATCAACCCTGAAGAAGACCTGAAGTCAAATCTGGTGTCAAATACTTAATACTTCCTAGCTATGTGACCCTGGACAAGTCACTTAACCCCAATTGCCTCAGCCAAAAAAACAAAACAAAAAAAAAAAGCAAAAAAACTTACATGAACTGATACTGAGTGAAATGAGCAGAATCAGGAGAACATTGTACTTTGCACATAAGAATAGTAAGATTATCAATCAAGAACACAGATAATCAACTGTGATGGACTTGGCTCTTTTCAACAATGAGGTGATTCAAGATAATTCCAATAGACTTGGGATGGAGAGAGACATTCCACATCCAGAAAGCAGACTATGGATTCTGAATGTGGATCACAGCATAGTATTTTCATCTTTTTTGTTGTTGTTTGCTTGTTTGTTTTTTTTCTTTGTGTTTTTTCCCCCTTTTGATCTGATTTTTTAGCACAACATGACAAATATGAAAATACGTTTAGAAGAATTACACATATTTAATCTATGTTGGATTACTTGCTGTCTCGGGGAGAGAGAAAAAATTGGAATACAAGATTTTGCAAAGGTGAATGCTAAAAATTCTCTCTGCATGTATTTGAAAAAATAAAATACTATCCAAAAATTGAAAGAAAACAGAAAAAGAACATTCTACTCTTAGGATATCAGAATTCTGAGAGCTCTTAGAAACCAGTTCAATTTAGACATGGGCCATGAAAATGCTCCTTAACAATTCCTAGAAGTAGATTTCTTGCCAGGGACACAGAAATCATCATTTCTGGAAACAGCTAAGGGCTCTAGAACTGGGACTGAGTCACAATTGGCTTCCTCACCAGCTTTTACTTTGCCTTCTGAAAGCTTCCACAAAATAATCATCTAATAGTTGAAGACAATTATCAAGTCTTTTCACACTGGATAGTTCCGTGGCCCCTCCCCCTCTGCCCCATATCCCCAAATCTGGGGGTTATTTTGCAGATTCATTCTGGGAAACAAGGTGCTGCACATGACTTGCCAGTCAATGGGAATGGCCCTTCTTAGTCCCTCCTAATAGCTCTATGCCCCTTTCTATCATTGAAGAGATTGTCTTTCCACCTTCAGGTTTCAACTATATTTGAGGACTGAATTATGCTTCAAAGCTGGAGGGGATCCCACTTCCTTGGAGGAGATTACACCCCTTTTACCCCTAAGGAAATAGTGTTCCAGAGTCCACAGACCTAGCACTCTGTGTCCAAATCTGTGGGCTGGTCTTTATGAGGCTGGGGCTCAGGAGATGACAGACACAGCCAGTCTGGCGCTAAGCTCCTATCTAACCCAACCTGTACTCCCCTTGAGTAGCCAGGAAAATCATGGTTATCGCCGATCAATTAATCGATAAACATTTATAGTGCCTACAGGACTGGCACTGTACAAAGCACTGAGGAAGCAAACGAAGAAATCGGCAAAGGACTCTGCCTTTGAAGGAACTCATCATCTAATGGGGGAGATAACATGCGAACAAACACAAAGCACACTGAGGAGAGACACAGGAAAGAATTACTCAGAATGGAGAGAGGCTGGGGAAGGCCTTCGGTAAAAGAAGGGAGTTTAGTTAAGACTTTAAGGAAGCCAGGGAGTTCAGGGGGCTGTGGAGAAAGCAGAAAGGACTTTAGTAGAGGGGGAAAAGACTTGAACTTGAAAAACCTCCTCTTCCCTTTAGCTCAGTCCCCCCCTCGGCTGAAACCTCTCACCACGTTTTAAAATCAACTTTTCATGATTATGATCGATTAATAAACATGTTAAGTGACCGCTATGTGGAACGTGGCATGTTCGGCAATTGTTATGGAGACAAAGGCCCAGATGCTACCTTCAAGGAGTCTGAATTTTTCCCCTAAAATTCTTCACTTACATAATTTCTGACAAAGGAGGTACATGACACCATTTCCTCTCTGTGCAGCGCCCCATCCCTATGATAGGAATGTTATACCTCAGGCCGCCTGCCTCCATCTCCTCCTCCAAATTCCAGATGCCACCAAGTCAGCCCTAACTTGCTCATCTCCCAAGGTTCTCATCCCTCTCCTGGAGCCCTCCCCAACTGGGCCTCTCCCGCTTCTCCAGTCTCCTTCCGCCTTCCAGCCTCCCACAGACTATCCTTGAGGCCCCAAGGACACTGGCCTTCCCGGCCTCCCTGACCTCCAGGGCCTCCCCAGTCTCCCCAGCACACAGCTCCAGCTTCGAGATCCAAACATTTCTCTGGCTGCCTCCAATCGTCCCCTTCTCCCCTCTAGACTCCCAGGTATGCCCCCCCCCCCTCTGTGGCTCCACCCTAATAAGCCTGCAAGATCTCCTTTTTTGCTACCCTCAGTGGATCCTCTCCAGTTCATCCCTCCCACGGCCTGTTTGTCCAGGCTGCACCCCCAATGCTTGGCCCAGTGTCTGGCACACAGTGAGTACCCAAGAAATGAAGGCTGACTTGACTGCCAGCTTCTCCTAGAACATAGTAATGAACAGGCCCACTAACCTGCCCTTCCCAATCCAAAGATCACCTGTGGAAAAACAGCTCCTTCCCACGATCATAAAGAGGTGCTGAAGATCACCCACAGACCCATGCCCTTCCAAAGGGCCCTTGCAAAGACTCGGGGCCCAGGCCATGGGACCAATCCATTGAAGTCGACTCCCTATTTCCAGCTGAGAGCCACATAATCCTTGGTCACACGCTACACAAATAAAACCAATTACTACGTATCGCTAACAATAACTACTAATATTTGTACAGCACTATGTGCCAGCTGCCCTATCTTCACCACAACCCTGTGAGGCGGGTACTAGTATCCAGAGGGCAGTGAGGGGACAGAGGGCTGGGTCTGGAACAGGATGACCTGCCCGGCCCAGGAGGGCCTCCCTGCAAGCTCCCCTTGATATCATTCTCCTCCCCAATCCTCCCTTCCCCAATCAGCAAAACGCCCCCTCCTTGTACACAGCAGGGCACCGGCACTCTCTGGGCATCCAGCGGGTGCCCTCTCACCTGCTGCTCTCTTCACAAGGGAGGCAACTGAGGCCCAGAAGGGCCAAGTACCGTGCCCTGGGGCACCCCAGACTCAGCTCCACCTTCCCCAGAGGTGCCCTTGCTTCAGAAGCGGGACAGTGCGGACTCGTCAGGGACCGGTCAGTCTGGCACCCGCACTTCCCCAGCTGGGCATCGGTTGGCTTCAGGAGGCCTGGGACTGTTTAGGGATGCAGGGGAGTCTCCATAGAGCCCCCAAGTCTGAGCTCTGCCCATCACCCCCCCACATCAGTGTGCACAGCCACAGATATACACCCGTGTGCACACTTACACGTGTACGCTTCAGTGTACACACATTTTCAGAAAGATGTACACATGTGCTTACATACTTATATATGGGAGGCCAGGCAGCGCAGTGGTTCCAGAAGGCTCACCCGGGAGGTCAGATCTGACCTTAGACACTCCTCACTGCACCCTCCCTGTCTCAGTTTCCCCATCTATAAAAGGAGCTGGAGAAGAAAATGTCAGAGCCCTCCAGTCTCCCAAGAAAAGCGCCCTGGAGATCAGGACGAGGTGCACGTGAGCATTCCTTGGCAACTCTCTGCGGTCAGATCCGTGGTTACTCCTGGATACAATGTTTCCCTGGGACTCCCTCTGTGTGTTTCCGTGCGCACAGGCGTGCACTTGCCGCTGTGTATCTCACGCACACTCAGGGACGCGAGCCTGTGGACGCATCCCCTCCCGAGAGCGGGCAGGAGCGCCCGCTGGAGGCCGAGGCCCGGGCGCAAACCCGGCCTCTGACGGGCCACTTCCCAGCCTGGCAAACCCTCCTCCTCCCCCATGGCCGTGTCTGCGTGTAAATACAGACACAGTCACGCGTGGGGGTGTAAGCGGAGGGGTCTCCGGGAGTGCTACAAGGAACCGCCCGACGGGCCGCTGCAGGAGGCTGGCACGAGGCTGGCACTTCGCATCCCGCCGGACACGGAGAGCACTCGAAGCCTGCCAGAGGCAGCCTGGCCAGCAGACAGGGGCCGGCCCGTGTGGGCACAGGGGCGGCCCTCCAGTCTTATCGGTCCAGCCTGGCACCTCCTTAAGGGAGAGTGACACTATTACTCCATTTCGCAGATAAGGACATTGAGGCTCGGGCAGGAAGGCACAATAGGCGGGCTGGGGGCGGAGGAGGGGTTTGCAGGGAGCTCCCCTTACAGGCCCCCCGGATCCCGACACACAGTAGGAGGCCACACCCCCGGGGACAGGCAGGAGCTGCGGGCTGGGCTGGGGTCCGCAGCAGCACCCCCAACCTCGGAGGGCTCAGATCTGGGGACACGTGGCCCGCGCCCCCGCGTCCCGCCCCCTGGCGGGCGGAGCTCTTCCACTCGGGGCGCTGTACACACGAGGTGCCCAATCACTGCTCGCAGACGGACGGACGGACTGACGGATTACCTCGCAGTTGAACTCCATCTCCGCGTCCATAGTGACAATGCGCACGGTGAACGTCTTGGGCTGCTTCCTCTTGAGAGAGCTGAAGCTCATGCGGGACGCGATGGCCCCGGCCATGGCGAGGCCCCGGCCCCGGCCCCGGCCCAGGCCCACCTCAAGAAGGCCCCCCCCCACTGGCCCGGGCCCGGCTCAGCCCACGGGCAGCCCAGGCCTCAAAGCCGCCAGGGCGCCTGCGCGGAGCCGGGAGGCCTCATGGCGCCTGCGCGAAGTCGCGCGGCCTCGGGCCTCGGGGCAATGGACCCCGGGCCCAGGCTGGCCGCCCACCCCGCGGGGCCCGGACGGTGGGGGAAGGACCCTTCCTTCTGCAGTGGGCGGTGGCCGGAAGCTGGTGCTCACGCCCTCGAAAGGCCCCAAGGCTTCGCCACGTTCCGCCGCCGCCGCTTCCGTCCCGCCTCAGAGCAATCGCGGCCGAACAGGCACGCGAGCGGTAGGCAGGGGCGCGCGCGCGCTCCCGGGGGCGCCCAGACACGCTCCCGGCCCCTTGGGCGCGCGCCCGAATGCCTGAGGCACTGGCGGGCAACCGAGCCCCGCCGGGATTGGTTCGGCCGCCCCGCCCCGCCCTGTCCGCCGAAGGCGGGGCTTTTCTTCTCGGTCCCGCCTCCGCTGAGGGGATCAGCCAGTGGCAAGTTGGTCTTTGCCCGCGTTCAAGGCCGGACTCGGCGATGAGTAGCCGAAGCGGCTGTCGCTCTAGGCACCTTTGTTCCCCTGGGCTCCTCCATCTCGAGCGCGGAGAAAACTAGGCTTGTGTAGAGGCGGGCGGGGCGGGGCGTCATGCATAGAATGTGGAGGGGCGTGGCCGGGCGGAGGAAGCCAGTTCTTCGGGACTTTCGGGTTCCGTCATCCTCCGGCTTCTCCCGGCTTGTCCCCCGCGCCTGTCATGCTCTCAGTCTTCATCTTCTCCTGCCAAGGTTTTCCTTCCAAACCCAGCCACCATTTTTATTCCTGCTCCTACCAGTCCTAGCATTTCCATCGCACTTCAAAACTTTCAGGGAAGTAGCAGCCGCGGGCATCCTTGCTTTGTATCCAAACTTATTGTCAGGAAAGAAAGAGGAGGAGGAGGAGGAGGGAGAAGGAGGAGGAGAGGGAGAAGGAAGAGGAGGGGGAGGAGGAGGAGGAGGATGGTCATATCACTCTCTTTAAATTAGTTATTTCTTTTTTGCTGAGTCAATTGGTGTCAAGTGACTTACCAGGTCACACAGCCAAGGAGTGTTAAGTGTTTGGGGTCAAATTTGAACTCAGGTCCTCCTGACTTCAGGGTCGGCGCTCTATCCACTGCGCCCCCTAGCGGTCCTGCGCGTATCACTTTTTAAGAATGTTGTTATTATCCCCATTTTATAGACTAGATGAAAACTATAGACAAGGATGAAAAATCCGCTAAGTAGTTTGCTGGGGAACAGGCATCTAGTCATTGCAAAGCAGGATTCAAATTCAGATCTTCCCTACTTCACAACCCCCTCCCCTCCCCCCTCCTCTTTACTGTTCCCACCTCCACAGCACGGTTATTTATTGTGCTTGTGAGTTCCCACGCTGTATTCACCTAATAGAATGTAAGCTCCTTGAGGGCAGGGACAGTTTCTTGAATCTTCCTTAGCGCCGGAGCGCAGGACTCAGAATGCCCGTCCTCTGGAAGTCTTCCTGCCCGGCGGCCTCAGGCACTGACTAGCTGTGTGAGTGCCTGTCCGCCTCAGTTTCCTCATCTGTAAAATGGAGAAGGAAATGGTGAATCTCTCAGTGTCTGCCAAGAAAACCCCAAACGGGATCACAATCAGACAGCTGACGTAATTCACCATCAGCAGTCCACAGGCCAGCCTTGCAGACCGCGCGCACTTAATACATTTCAATTGCATTAAATTGGAGCTTGGCTGTTAATAGCTTCGTGACTGGCCAAATTTTTTATCCTTTTTGCAGCTTAGTTTCCTCATCTCTAAAATGGGGATACTAACGATTGTATCACTCACTTCGCAGAGTTCTGAGGAGAGTCCTTCGCTCATCCAAAATTATGAAATATGAGCTGTCCTTGAATGCCTCATAAGCATAAGGATCCTTATTCAAGAATGAGATTATTTATCTGCAGCCTCCTAAGGGTCTCCCTCCAGTCCCTCCATTCACTACAAATATCCACAGTCCTAAAGCACAGACTGGATCATGTAACAACCCTGTTCCGGAAGTTCCGGTGGCATTTGCCGGGTCCTTCTCCAGCTCATTTGACAACTGAGGAAACTGAGGCAAACATGATGAAATGACTTGCCCAGGAGCACACAGCTAGTGAGCATCTGAGGCTGCATTTGAACTTGGGTCCTCTGACTGCGGCGCACGGCTCTATCCACTGTACCACCTAGTTGCACACACACACACACATACGCATATGCATGTATAGGTATATGTACAGACATCTTGTAGCTGCAGACCAACATCTATGTATGCATATACACATCTTGTATGTAAAATAATAGAAAGCTAACATCTATGTAGGGTTTGAAGGAAAGTACTTGACAATCATAGATGCTATTATTACCCCCCTTTTCCTCTTCAGAAAACTGAGGCAGAGGAGAAGTGACTTGACCAGGGTCACACAACTAGCAAGTGTCTGAGACAAGATTAGAACTCAGGGCTTCCTGGCTCCGAGTCCAACATTCTGTCCCCAGTGCCTCCTGATTACCCGAGTTAGTTGCATATTGAGAGTGAGCTTTTTGAGCACAAAAATTGTATTGTTTTTCTTAGTCTATCTCCAACAATTAGCACATTACCTGGCAAATAAAAGGTGCTTAATAAATGTTTGTTGACTATCTGGCTTCTCTGAGGACAGGCTTGATTTCTGTACCTACACAATCTTCAATCTCTACTTTTTTTGTTCTTTTTTAAAAAAATATTTTTGAAGTCATCGTGGATATTGTTCCCCTGGTTTTGCCAACTTCGCTTTGTTTTATTCTGCGCATCTCCCCATTCTTCAAATTTGTCATTTTTTCCAACTCAGTAGCATTCCATTACATCCTTCGTGGATAAATGTTACTGACTTCATGGATCACAAGTTATCTGGCCATTCCCTGATTGATGGCCAGGCGGGAAAGAATGGAAACAGCTGTCATTTTTAAAGAGCACTTCCCTCTCGAAAAGCCTGAGGAAAGAAAGTGGCATCAGAGTAGAACTGGAAGAGGCCCAGAAGCTTTTAAGTCCACTCTTTCATTTTACAGATGGAAAACTATGACAAAGAGAGGGTTAGATAGTCAGTTAATAAATTTCTTAAGTACCTGCTGTTTGCCAGACAAGTTCCAAGAGCCAAATACAGGCCCTGCCCTCAGGGAGTTGACCATCATACAAATATAAAGAGAGAGTAAGTAATTAGTAGAGAGAAGACTTCAGAATGAGAAGGGTGGGGAGGAGAAGGTAGGGTTTTAGTTGGGACTTAAAGGAAGCCAGGGAGGTCAATAGTTGAAGAAGAGACAGAATATTCTAGGCATGGGGGGGGGGGCAGATAAGGAGGACAGCCACAAAAGATGTCCAGAGATGAAGCAGTGTCTTCTTATGGAAAATCCAGGAGGCCAGTGTCACTGATCGAGTCCTGATGTAAAGAAATGGAGGCATGCACCCCAAATATTCACAGGGACTATTTGTGTGTGACCTGTGGCAGAGCATTCTGAGCTCATATTAGCCTGATCAGCCACAGTCAGACACACTCACTTGACTCCCACATAATATGCCCTTTTGGTCTTCTTTAAGAATGAAGGACTTTTAACCAACCAATTCAAGGTGAGAGCAATGTCAGGAAAGAAGGGGGAGTATATTTAAAGAACTCTGCAAGGTGAAATCGAAAGGTTCTGGGGACAGCTTGGATGGGGGAGAGAGGGGAGAACAAGTGAGAGAGAGTAAGAAATCCAGAGTGACTCAAAGATTGGGAGAGAGAAGACGGACACCCTTTACAATAATAGGGAATGTAGGATAGGCGAGAATGTTTAAGGAAAAAGATTATCTTGGGCATGGATACATATATTGTATTTAATTGATAATTTAACATATGTAACATGTATTGGTCAACCTGCCATCTGGGGGGGGGGGAAGAGGGAAAAATTGGAACAAAAGGTTTAGCAATTGTCAGTGCTGTAAAATTACATACATGCATATAACTGGTAAATAGAAACTATAATTAATTTTTTAAAAGATGATCAGTACAATTTGAGTTCCCATGGAACTTAGGGGATCTACTGGACATCCACTTTGAATGTCTCAAAGATGCAAGATTGGAGGTCAACAAAAGCCGCATTTGCAAATCATCAGTAAAGAGATGATGGTAAATAAATTCATGGGAGCTGATGAGATCACCAAGTGAAGTATTATAAATGGAGAAGAAAAGAAGGCCATGGACAGAGCCCTGAGGGACACTTATGGTGAGCTGGAGGAGGATCCAGTAAGGACACAGAAAGGGAGGAGGGGCAGAAGGGGTCCTGAAAAACTAGAGACAAAAGTATCTAGATCAGAGTGTGATCAATAGTACCAGACATTGGGGAGAAGTCAATTACAGTGAAGGCTGAGAAAAGCCCTTTGGATTTAGCAATGAAGAGAGAAATTTTGAAGTGGGAAGCTGGATTGTAAGGTGTTAATGAAAGGAGAGGAAGAGGAAGAACCTGAGAGTGGGAATGACAGAGAAGAATTTTTTTTAAATATTCTATTTTTTTCCCAATTTTATGTAAAGATAATTTTTAGGATTCATTTTAATAAGATTTCAAGTTCAAAACGTTTTCCCTCCCCTCTCTTCTTAAAATGATAAGCAATTTGATATAATTTATATACGTATAATCATATAAAATTTATTTCCATATTAGTCACAGTTGTGAAAGAAGAAACAAAAAACATGAAAAAAATAAAATAAGTGAAAAAAGCATGCTGCAATCTGCATTCAGATTATTTGGATTTTCCATCACAAGTTTTTTTGTCTTGGATCATTGTGTTGCTGAGCAGAGCAAGATCTAAGTTATTCAGTTGATCATCACACAATGTTATTGTTACTATGTACAATGTTTTCCTGGTTCTGCTTCTTTCACTTTGTATCCGTTTGTGGTTTTTGGAAAATACTATTTTATTTTTCCAAATTCATGTAAAGATAGTTCTCAACATTCACCTTTGCAAAACCTTGTGTTCCAAATTTTTCTTCCTCTCTCCTCCCTTCTCTCTCTCTCCTCCCTTCCCCCACCCCTAAAAAACAAACAATACCATACTTTGCATCAGTTTGTACAAGTTTTTCTAAATTTTTGCGAAACTTGTCTGTTCATCATTTTTATTGCACAGTGGTATTTCATTACATTCCTACAGATGGTTCACCCATTTTTCAATTGATGGGCTCAGTTTTGTAGTCTTTGAGTGTAGTTCCAAAATGCTTTCCAGAATGGTTGGATCATTTCACAAATCTACTAACAATGTATTAGTGCTCCAGTTTTCTCACATCCTCTCCAGCATTTTTCATTTTCCTTTTTGTCACAGTAATCATCTGATAGATGTGAGGTGGTTCCTGGGAGTTCTTTTAATTTGCATTTCTCTAATCAAAAGTGATCTAGAGAATTTTAAATTATTTTAACTTTGACTCTTCATCTGAATATAGCCTTTCATATCCTATCAGAACAAAAAATCTTATGGAAACGATGGGATGGGATTAGGTTCACTTGAACAAGTAGAGGAATAAGTGTTGATAGGGAGCAAGGAAATGGGGAGGTATAAGGTGAAAGGGAAAATTGTTTTATAGACAGTCACACACAAGATCATGGAAGAGACCTCAGCTGACTATATTTTCAAAACCATCATTTTATAGAGGAAGCAATGGAGACTCATTAAGGAGAAGTTCTTCACGGGTCATCAATCTATAGTTATAAGGGGTTTCAAAAGCCATCTAAACCAATGTTCACATTGCAACATGAAAAAACATACAGAAAGGAAGTAATTCACTCAATGTCAACCAGGGAGTAAATGAAAGAAACAGGATTTGAACTCAGATGTTAGAATCAGTTGAAGGACTTTGAACAAACCAGTCAATTGGAAAAGGATGTTTTCAGAGAACCTGGGAGGACTCGTAAGAACTGATGTACAATGAAGTCAGCAGAACCAGGAGGACCATTTATCCCATGATAACATTGTAGAGACAAACAGCTTTGAAAGACTTAAGAACTTTCATCCTTGCAATGACCAGCCACAGTTCCATAGGATCAAGGATGAAAAATGCTACCCACCCCGTCACAGAGAGGTAGTTGAGATCAAGACTTAGCAAGACAGAGGGATCAAGATGCAGAATGGGACATACATTCTTAGACACAGACAATGTGGGGATTTCTTTTGCTTGACTATTCATATTTGTTATGAGGTTTTTCCCTCCAGGGGAAGGAGTTAGGGAGAGAAAACAAAATTTTGCTAACTAAAAGTAATAAAAAATAAATGCTGAAAGTAATAGGACTTATTTGTCATGTTTAAGGAAGGACCATTTGGCTTAATTGGAAAATCCCAAACAAAAGAATCATACTCCCTATCCATGGGTCAGAATTGACTCCTCTAAAATAGGATTGGGAAAATGGATAATTTTGGTTAAATTAAAGTTATATATATAGTAAAGTTAATTTGGTTTATATTAAAGTTATATATATAGTAAAGTTTTTGGACAAACAAAACCAATACAGCCAAGATTAGAAGGGAAACAGAAAGCTGGCAGCCAATTTTTACAAGTGTTTCTGATAAAGGCCTCATTTCTAAAATATGGAGAAAATTTTGTCAAATTTGTAAGAATACAAGTCATTCCCCACTTGAAAAATGGTCAAAAGAAGTGAACAGATAATTTTCAGATGAAATTAAAGCCATTTCTAGTCATAAGAAAAAAAATTCTCTAAATCACTAATGATTAGAGAAGTACAAAGTGAGACAACTCTGAGATACCACTTCACACTTCTCAGATTGGCTAAGATGACTGGAAAAGATAATGAGGAATGTTGGTGGAATGTGAGAAAGGGATGAGAGAAAACTGGGACACTAATGCATTGGAGTTGTGAAATGATCCAACTATTTTGGAGAGCAATTTGGAGCTATGCCCAAAGGGCTATAAAACTGTACATACTTTTTGAAACAGCAATGTCTCTACTGAGTCTATATTCCAAAGAGATCATAAAAGAGGAAAAAGGATCCATATGTGCAAAAATGTTGGTAGCAGCCCTTTTTGTAGTGGCAAGGAACTGAAAATTGAGTGGATGCCCATTAGTTGGAGAATGGCTCACTAAGTTATGGTTGGTATATGAACATAAAGGAATATTATTGTTCTGTAAGAAATGATGAGCAGTCTGGGGGAGAGAGTGGAGGAAAAGAGGGGAAAAATTGGAACAAAAGGTTTGGCAATTGTCAATGCTGAAAAATTACCCATGCATATATCTTGTAAATAAAAAAAACTATAGAAAGAAAGAAAGAAAGAAAGAAAGAAAGAAAGAAAGAAAGAAAGAAAGAAAGAAAGAAAGAAAGAAAGAAAGAAAGAAAGAAAGAAAGAAAGAAAGAAAGAAAGAAAGAAAGAAAGAAAGAAAGAAAGAAAGGGAAAGAAATGATGAGCAGGCTGATTTTTTAAAATCCCGGAAAGACATCAACTAATGCTGAGTGAAGTGAACAGAACCAAGAGAACATTGTACAAAGCAAAATTATGTGATGATCAATTGTGATGGACTTGGCACTCTTGAACAATGAGGTGATTCAAGGCAATTCCAATAGAGTTGGAAAAAGCCTCTTGCATCCAGAGAGAGAACTATGGGGACTGATTGTGGATCA
The DNA here is from genome assembly GCF_048593235.1 of Sminthopsis crassicaudata. NCBI lineage: Eukaryota > Metazoa > Chordata > Mammalia > Dasyuromorphia > Dasyuridae > Sminthopsis > Sminthopsis crassicaudata. The sequence continues at coordinate 14,174,558 of NC_133617.1, forward strand.
AAATATAGTATTTTCACCTTTTTTGGTTATTGTTGTTTGTTTGTTTCCCTGCTCTCATGTTTTTTTTTCCCTTTTTGATCTGAATTTTCTTGGGCAGCATGATGAATGTGGAAATAACTTTAGAAGAATTGCACATATCTAACCTACATCAGATTGCTTGCTATCTTGGGGAGGAGGGAAGATGAAGGAGAGGGAGGAAAATTTGGAACACAAGATTTTGCCCAGATGAATGTTGAAAACGATTTTTGCATGTATTTGGAAAAATAAAATACTATTAAAAATAACTCTGAGGAACCATCTCACACATATCAGATTAGCTAAGATGACAGAAAATGATAAATGTTGGAGAGGATGTGGGAAAACTGAAATACGAATACATTGTTGGTGATCCAACCATTCTGTAGAGCTATCTGGAACTATGTCTAGAGGGTGGCAAAACTGTACATACTCTGAAACAGCAGTGTCTATATTGAGTCTTTATCCCAAAGAGAACATAAAAGAGGGGAAAGGACCTACGTATTCAAAAATGTTTGTAGCAGCTCTTTTTGTAGTAGCAAGGAAGTGGAAATTGAGGGGATGCCCATCAATTGGGGAATGGCTGAATAAGTTATAGCATATAAATATAATGGGATATTATTGTTCTATAAGAAATGATGAGCAAACTGATTTCAGAAAAGCCTGGAAAGACTTATACAAACTAATGTTGAAATGAGTAGAACCAGGAGAACATTCTAATTAGTAACAGCAAAATTATGTGGTGATCAACTATAACTCTTCTCAGCACTGCAGTGATCCAAGACAATTCCAATAGTTTGGGGATGGAAAATGCCATCTGCATCTACAGAGAAAACAGGGGAGAATGAATATGGATTAGAGGATATTATTTTCTTTGTTTATTTCCTTTTTCTTTTCCACGGATTTCTCCTTTTGTTGTGATTTTTCTTTCACAACATGACTAATATGGAAATATGTTTGAAATGATTGCACATGTACAATCTATATCAGATTGCTTGCTGTCTTTGGGGAGGATGGAGGGAAAGGAAAAACTGTGAAATTCAAAATCTTACAAAAATGAATGTTTAAAACTATCTTTAATGTAATTGGAAAAATTAAATACTGTTGACTTTTTAAAAATAGGACTGGTAGGGTAGAATGTCCTGACGGGCAGGAGGAGAAATCTAAGATGGCCTCTTAAGAAACTTGTTTCCCTGTCTTGGTCTATGGTCACACTAACTTCTCCCTGGCACTTCTGGATCCAGTTTCACTCTGTGTTTCAGGACAGCTCAAGGATCAGGGCCAAGTTTAGAGGGATGAGATGGGTCTCCAATAAGGATCAGGTTGATCTCCCATTCCTAACATCCTGGAAACCAAATATTTATAAATTGGAAACCTCCAGGCATAGAAAATCCAAATGGGAGGGAAGAGGTGTTCCAGAAAAAGAGGGTGTTCTAGGACAGGAGAGAAAGGACCTCCAGCTAGGAGGAGGGAGCATGGCTAGGACACAGAAGACCTATGGGATGGAAAAAGACCAGAATTGAAAACTGGTTTTTCCAGACTCTCTCATCAGGTTTCCATGTTCTTTCTACCATATCATACAGTGCATATATTAGTACCCTGGTTTTTCATTTGAAAAATTGTGAATGCTGAAAGAGAGTGGTGATTTTTATTTAATCAAAGCACATATTAAGTACCGACTTTTTATTAGACAACATTCTAGGCATTGTAGACACAAAACAAAATAATCTGTCTCCAAATTGTTAGTGTTTTACTGGAGAAAGCAACACCAACACTTCTTTTTTTTTCAAATCTAGCTTTTTATTTTTCCAAATAGATGCAAAGATAATTTTCAACATTAACCTTCACAAAACCTTGTGTTCCAAATTTTTCTCCCTTCCTCCTTTCCTTCCCTAGACAGCAAGCAATCCAATAGAGGCTAAATATGTGCAATTCTTCTAAACATATTTCCACATTTTTCATTCTGCACAAGAAAAATCTGATGAAAAAGGAAAAAATGAGAAAGGAAAAAAAATAAGCAAGCAAACAACAAAAAAGGTGAAAATAACTCTTGTAGTCCACACTCAGTCCCCACAGTCCCTCTCTGGTTGCAGATGGCTCTCTCCATCACAAGACTACTGGAATTGGCCTGAATCACCTCATTGTTGAGAAGAGCCAAGTTGTTCTTCACATAATCTTGTTGCTGCTAATACACTTCTCAACAAGGCAGTAGTTGGAATCTGAGTTGGAGTCTTTGCATTCTAAAAACAGTGTCCTTCAGATATCCTACCTAGACAGAAAGCTCTTCTAGGGCCAGAACTGTCTTTACCCTTTCTTTGTATCCCCAAGGGCCCAGCACAGTGCCTAGAAAAACAGCAGGTGCTTAATAAATGCTAGTTGACTTGACTATCCATTCTTAGACTTATAAGATCCTGGAGCCTTTTTGACCACCCAGCTTGTGACTGCTTTGACTCATCCCTTGATTTCCATAAAGATGATGTGTTCATTTCAGATTTTGCAACCAAAAGCACTGTACTCTCCTTGATAAAGCAAATGAGGGAATATGAATACTTCCTGCTCTTAGAAGAGAAGGAAGAAACTATTGTAAAGAAAGAGCTGGCCTTCTAGTTAGGAAGGCTAGTTAGGTTTTAAGTCCACTCTGATACCTATAGGCTGTGTGACCTTGTACAAGTCCCTTAGCCTCTGAGTGGTACCTAAGGACGAAAATACTGGTAAAAAGATGCTGCTTCACTTTTCCATCCCAATAAAGTAGCAGCTCCTAAAAAAAAAAACCACCATGCCATTTGCCTCTTTCCCTCTGTAACCAGGACATTCTGAGCCTTTTGTGTCTCATCACGTGGAATCGGGCTCTTGCCAATGCCGTGAATGTCTACTGTGTGTTTGTAGCACTCAGATAAAGGCAAAAGCTCTTTAAAGGATATTGCCTCTAGGATGAAATATAAACTCCTCTGGTTGTGATTTAAGGCTTCTCAGAATCTGCCTCCAATCTATCATGAATTGGTCTTCTGTAATGTTCTTCTCTAAAATATAATGTTCTCTGGGAGCAGGTTTCTTGGGAGGCTTCTGGGAGGCAGCCTTCCTTTCAGTTCAGTTCAATAACCACCTCAAATGCAGCCAGGTATTAAAAGTCCAAATCCTTTGTTGTCTCCTTCAAAGTCCTATCTCCTTCACTTGGGGCTCGGCTAGTTTTCTGGAGGCCTTCTGAATCTTAGTTTCAGTGTTCTCCACAGGAGAGCCTGCCACCACTTCTCTGGGCTTCCTTTGTTCTGCCCGACTTGTGAATCTCCTCGACTGAATCCTAGCTTCTGAATCTCCCAGAGTCAATCCTGGTTGAAGCTCTTCCTTATATATGCTCTCTTAAAGGTGTGAATCTTGTAGAACTGTAATAAGTACTAAGTACATTAATGAACTAGAGAACTATTAAGTACCATGCTAAATTAGATAACTGACTTAGCACCTTATAAGAATCATAACAGTCTTCCTAACCATCACTGCCCTTACAAACTTCCACAACTCAGTCATATTTATTCGCTCTGTACCGTCCCACCCTCCAGAACCGGTAATGCCCTCACTCCTTATATGTGCCTCTTAACATTTCTACTTTCTTTCTTTTTTTGAATATTTTAATAGTTTTTATTTACCAGATATAGGCATGGGTAATTTTACAACATTGACAATTGCCAAATCTTTTGTTTTAATTTTTCCCCTCCTTTCTCCCTCCTCCGGAGGGCAGGTTGACCAATACGTGTTAAATATAACATTTCTACTTTCTTTCAGAACTCAGCTCAGATACCATCTCCTACAGGCAGCCTTTTCTGATTCCTCCCAAGCTGCTAACTTCATTACTTTGTATTTACTACATTATGCCTGCATACACACACTCAACCTGGACTGGGAGTCAGAACACCGAGTTCATGTATCCTCAGACTCTAGCTGCATTATCCTGGAAAAGTCACTTCACCTCTCACTACCTCAGTTTCCCCATATGTAAAGCAGGGATAGGGACAGCACCTACCCCCTAGGACTATTGTGACAATAAAGTGAGTTTATATTTGTCAAACTTTTTACAAACCTTAAAGCACTAGCTTCTAATATTATTCTTACTGACTCTCCCAATAAAATGTGAATTTCTTGAGGGAAATGACTGTTTATTTTCAATAATATTTTATTTTTCCAAATACATGTAAAGACAGCTTTCAACATTCATTTCTCTAAACCTTTGTGTTCCAAATTTTGCTCTCCTCTCCCCAAAACAGCAAGCGATCTGATATAGGTTAAATATGTGCAATTCTTTTAAACATATTTCCGTATTTGTTGCGTTGTGTAAGAAAAATCAGACTAAAAAGGAAAACAAGCTACAAGAAAGAAAAAAACAAACAAACAAAGTTAAAATACCAGACTTTGAGCCACATGCAGTCTCCATAGTTCTATCTCTGGATGTGAATGGCATTTTCCATCCCAAGTCTATTGGAATTGCCTTCAATCACAGCGTTATTGAGAAGAGCCAAGCCTATCCCATTTGATCATCGCAATCTTGTTGATATGTACAATGTTCAGGTTCTGCTTGCTTCATTCAGCATCGGTTCAAACAAGCCTTCCCAAGATTTTTTGCAATCAGTCTGCTCGTTATTTCTGATAGAACAATTGATGAGGTAACATGATGAGGTAACAGGGACCCAAATAATTGAGGTAAATATCTAATGAGGAGGTATATACCTCAATAGGCTTAATTGAGGTCTAGTGGCAGGATTCGGGGTACAGGGAGTCACATAGAGCTCCCCTGCAACCCCTTAGGATTCGGCACAAGGATACAAAGTTAAATCAGGTCTAGTGGCGGCGAGAGTCCCCTGTAAATGAATTTACAGGCTCGAAAACCTAGATGAGTAAAAAGAAGCTTATTGCAAGGTTTGGAAGCAAGGTTAAGGTCTGGTTAGTAAAAGGCATTAGATAGAGGAAGATATATACCCCAAACGGTGGCGGGACAGAGAGTCTCTGATGGAAAGCATCTTGGCTGGCATCTTTCAACTCTCTGACCAAAGACGACTCCCCCTTTGCTGCCTTTATCTGCTTGAAGAAACATAGGGCGGAGCTCAGGTTGATTCCTGGAAAGCCAGATTTTTGATGGGATTTTTAGATAAGGAAGAAACTGTTTTGGGGAAACCTGAGCAGATAGTTGGGGTTGGGTACAGGCCCAAACTGGCTCAGATACTGATCTCTCCCCTTGGGGTTTTGACCAGATCTTGTAAATCAAAGGGACAAGGAATCTTAAAAGGGGTTACGCCGGCATCACAATAATATTCCACTATATTCATATACCATAACTTATTCAGCCAGGAAATGGTTATTTAAATTTTATCTTCCTATCCCTAGTAATTGGCAAATCCCAAGTGCTTAATAAATGCTTATGATTAATTGACTGAAATATTTGAATTCATATTGGCTATTTGGTATTTGTAACAGAGAATCGCGTCTTGTAGAGAGGCTACACTAGAATATTTTTAACTGCCTCTTTCTACATGCTTAAACAAGCCCTTAGACTCCTATCATCCAGCTTTACATTCCTAAGCTGCTAAAAAGGCCCCATGGCCAATATCTGTATGGGATAAGAATGGTTTTATGGTCCTTGTGTTCTGGAAATGTTTGATAAAGGTTCTCACAGACCCTGGAAGCCAAGACAAGCTGTGCCATCTCTCCTTGGTTGGCCAATCATTGCTTTAGGGCCAATGAAAAGTAAGGAGAGGGATAGGGGGATGTGCATTGGAGATGGGGCTTTTTGTTTGTCTAAGGGTTTGGAAATCTGGATACTCATCTCATTCCCTTAGCATCTCACCAGCAGAACTGTGGACCCCAGTGATGGTGTGACCACCGACCAGAATAAGTCTTCAAACACTAATGAAAGGTAGAAACCTAGTCCAAGAAACCCTTAAGAGAAGCAAAGCCTCTGGGTTCTTAGCTCCTCTTCTGCACCTATCCAATCAAACAAAGCATTTATTAAGTACCTACTGTTTTCTAGACACTCTTCTAGACCTTGAAGATATAAAGAGAAAACAATCTGTCTTTAAGGACTATGTTCTACTGGGCAAAGCAACATGTACACATATAAGGAAGACCCTCAAAAATTGGTGAGAAGCTGTAAGTTCTAGATATGGATTACCTTCTCCTTTGTGGATTATTCTGGCAGATTTATCATGACTATCAAGTTAGAGCTCATTTGCTATGAAATGATAGTGAACATGTGGAGGGAAGTTTCTTCTCTCAAGCCTTCTTTAATCCCCTCCCACCTAAAGCAACATGTCTATTAATACAAAAGTTTGCTCTGAAGAATTCCATTGGGAAAAAGATGAGTTAGGAGAGCAAGGAACCACAGAAAGTTCTTGGCAAAGATAGCATTTGAGCTGGGCTTCATGGGATAGAAATGATTTCAACAGTCAGAGATGGGGTATTCTATTATTAATTATATCTAAGACAGAGAAGGACAGAATAAATACCAGAGGAAGGAGAAGTCCCATTTGACTAAAGAGAGAAGGGGAGAATAAGCATTTATGTAGTGTCAACTATAGACAGCTGGGTGATTCAATGAATAGAGTGTCAGACCTGGAGGCAGGAAAATCTGAGTTCAAATCCAGGCTCAGACACTAGCTATGTGACTCTTGGCAAACCATTTAATCTCTATTTCCCTTCATCTCTTGGAAAAGGAAATGACAATATCTTTGCCAAGAAAATCCCGTGGACAGTATAATCCATGGGGTCATGAAAAGTCAGACATGATTAAATAATATGTGCCAGATGTTGTACCAAACACTCCATCTCATTAGATCCTCACAATAACCCTGCAAAGTCCTATTTTACTGTTGAGGAAACTGAGACAGTCAAGTCAACTATTCCAAAGTCATACTTTCCTAATGTATAAATTGAGACACATTATAGGATGATTGACAGTGGGAAAGATGTTGGAGATCACATATAAATGTCATACTTCTGTCACACAGCTGGAAGTACCTGAGGCAAGATTTAAATTCAGGTCTACCTTGACTCTAGTCCTAAAACTCTATCTACTGTACCACCTAGCTGCATCCAAAGGATAAATGATATAAAACAGAGTAATACCAAAAAAACAAAAACAAAACAAACAAACAAAAAAAAAAAACCCAAGTAATACTAAAAAAGGTTGGAAAAGTAGATGATGACAGAGGGCTTTGAATGCCATTGGCAAGGAGCTGGCAATAGGCAATCTGCAAGTCTTTGCTGATTTTTATCTGAGGCAGTCAGGGTTAAATGATTTGCTGAGATACAATTAGTAAGTATATGAGGTCAAATTTGAACTCAGGTTTTCGTGCTGCCAGTGTTGATGCTCTATCCACTGTACCACCGAGCTGCCTCCATCTTTGGTGATTTTTAAAAGACAACATGGTGGAAAGATGTGGTTCTGAATCCTTGATCTGCCACTTAATTGTCATGTGACCTTGGACAAGCCATTGAAAGTCTCAGTCTATTTGTGCACAAAATTCAGGGACTGGCCTGGATGGCCTCCAATGTCCTTGCCAGTTCTCCCTCTATCCATAATCCTATTACATGATTAGATTTATCCATTGGGGAAGTTAACTCTGGCATCAGTGAGCGGGGTAGAATTGTGAGATTTAGACAAGGTGATATATGTAAACTGCTTTGCAAACAGGATATTGGCTATTTTTTAAATTACTGATGTCTATGACATCACCTAGATAGGGAACATTTCCTTCTCCATCATTAGAGATGAATATCTTCTTTGAAACTTACAATCTTATTAGAAGGGAAGCAATAAACTGGGAAAACATTTTTACATCCAAAGGATCTGACAAAGGCCTCATTTCTAAAATATAGAGAGAATTGACTCTAGTTTATAAGAAATCAAGCCATTTTCCAATTGATAAATGGTCAAAGGATATGAACAGACAATTCTCAGATAAAGAAATTGAAACTATTTCTAGCCATATGAAAAGATGCTCCAAGTCATTATTAATCAGAGAAATAAATGCAAATTAAGTCAACTCTGATATACTACTACACACGTCAGATTGGCTAAGATGACAGGAAAAAATAGATACAAATGTTGGAGGGGATGTGGGAAAACTGGGACACTGATACATTGTTGGTGGAACTGTGAACGGATCCAACCGTTCTGGAGAGCAATCTGGAACTATGCTCAGCTATCAAACTGTTCATAGCCAGCACAGCAGTGACCCAGCAGTGTTTCTACTGGGCTTATATCCCAAAGAGATCTTAAAGGAGGGAAAGGGACCCACATGCGCAAAAATGTTTCTAGTGGCCTTTTTTGCAGTGGCAAGAAATTGGAAACTGAGTGGATGCCCATCAATTGGTGAATGGCTGAAAACATTGTACATGGCAACAACAAGACTATATGATGGATGATCAATTCTGATAGCTGTGGCTCTCTTAAATAATGGGATAATTCAAACCAGTTCCAATTGCTCAGTGATGAAGAAAGCCATCTACACCAGAGAGAGAACCATGGGTACAGAGTGTGGAACACAACATAGAATTCTCTCTCTGTGTTGTTATTTGCTTGCATTGCATATTTCTCAGTTTTTTTTTTTTTTTGTCTTCTTTCTTGATCTGGTTTTTCTTGTGCAACAAAATAATTGTATAAATATATAAACATATATTGAATTAAACATGTACTTCAACATATGTTACATGTATTGGACTACCTGCTATTTAGGGGAGGAAGTGGGGGGGGGGGAAGGAAGGGAAAATTTGCAACAAAGGTTATGCAAGGGTCAATGTTGGAAAAATTACCCATGCATATGCTCTGTAAATAAAAAGCTTTAATAAAAAAATTAAAAAAAAAAAAAGAAACTTACAATCTTAGTGAGTGGCCAAGTGAGTTGGGCAGGATTATACAGGTCAGAGGAAGGACCTGGACCCAGATCCTCCTGATTTCAAGGCCAGCCCCACTTCCATTCCACCATGTTTCCTCTCTAAATGACTTATGGCACAATAGTGGATCTAATCCACTATCCAATAATAGTGGATCTAGCCTCTTCTTGAGAACTGCCAGGAAAGGCAAGTTTCCCCCCACACACTTTCCCCCTCCACCATCCTGAGGTATCACCAGTTCACCTGGGAACAGCTTTCCTCCTTAGAAAGTTTTTTTTTTTAAACTTTTTTTTTCCTGAGGCAATTGGGGTTAAGTGGCTTGCCCAGGATTACACAGCCACTGTGCCATCTAGCTGCCCCCAATATTAATCTTTCAATAAAACCTTTTTTAAAAAGTAAGAAAAGGGGCAGCTAGGTGGTGCAGTGTGGATAGAGCACCAGCCCTGAAGTCAGGAGGACCTGAGTTCAAATTTGATCTCAGATATTTAACACTTCCTAGCTGTGTGGTCCTAGGCAATTCACTTAACCCTAATTGCCTCAGCAAAAAAAAAAAAAAAAAAAAAAAAAAAAGAGAAACAAAAAATAATAATAATAAAATAAAAAATAAAAAGTAAAAAAAAGGGGGGGGCAGGGAGCAGCTAGTTGGTATAGTGAATAAAGCACCAGCCCTGAAGTCAGAAGGACCTGAGTTCAAATCTGGCCTCAGACACTTAGCACTTCTCAGCTGTGTGACCTTGGGCAAGTCACTTAACCCTAACTGCCTCAGCAAAAAAAAAAAAAAAAAAAAAAAAAAAAAAAAAAAAAAAAAAGATTAATACTGAATAATATAGGTAAAACTACTTAGTAATTATTTACATTGAAATTCATCATCTTGGAAGTAAATCATCTTAAAAATCCATCACAATAATGTCAGTCATACCCTTGAGTCAAGACACTTAATTCCACTTCTTAGAAAGTTTGGTGATTTCCACCTGGGTTCCTGGTTCTTCCTCCAAGGGCTTAGGATAAGATGCTGAAGCTAGTTATCATGTAACTCCCCCCTCTTTCCTGAGTTTCCTTTTCTCTAGGCTAAACTCCCCAGTTCCACAATCCAAGTCTGGGAGCTAGAAGAGCTGGTTCCTTGTATACACATCTTGCTGCCACCAGGACAGTGGAGGTCTGCAGGGATTCAGACAGGGACTTGGAACACCCATTCTCTTTGCTAAGAGGCAGAGCCTTTCAATGCTCCAGCTGGGTAGAGAAGCGGCCCTCCATCCCTTATCTCTGGAAGCAGCTTCGCAGCATCCCTCCACTTAATAGCTACTGCCTCCCGGCTCCCAGGACATTTCATAATTCACTGACAGATGCAGAGAAGCTCTCACAATGACCTGCTCACAGACCCAATCCTTCTTCCTCTCCACCCCAGGCCCCAGCAATTAAATGAGCTGCCAGCCAAACCAGAGAACCAATTCCACCCCCACCCCCAAGGCAGCTGTTTAGAGAACTTTATAGTCTGCATCCAATAGCCAGCCACTTCCCCAGGAAGCTGCTTTTTTCTTTTTTCTAATTTCTGAGAATAAAACTTCCACTTCATGCTTAAATGACTGCATCCCTGGAGCCCCTTCCCACCCCGATCTATGCCTCTGGAGAGAACAGCAGGTGGAGGAGATGGTTGGTGAGTTTGCAGAGCCCCCCACCCTCTCCCACAGAGAACAGGAAAGCAGTTATTACCCTGACCTGGGCCAGCAGACAGATGGGCAGAGACTCAGAGAGGCTTCTAGGAGCCCAGCTTCTGCTCCAACCTAACTCCAGCAGACCACCTGGTTTTGGATTTGTTTCCCCTTTTTCTGAGAACCTTAGATGTACCCTTGAACTCACCCTTCAAGTCTGTGAAGAGCTGTCATGTGGATGGAAATTAACCTGGTTCTGGTTGGCTTCAGAGAGTAGAACCAGGGGAAGTTGGGGATGGGGAGAGTGGGAGGTAGGAAAAGGATTACATTTAAGTGGGGTACCCCAGAACTGCCTCACAATTGGAACTGCCCCCACGTGGAATGGACTACCTCAGGAGGTAGTGAGTTTCTCATCACTAAAAGTCTTCAAGAAGAAGCTAAGTAATCACTTACTAGTATGTTCAGAGGGAATTCTCGATTAAACACAAGTTGGAGTGTATTATAATAATTAATATTTATATCATACCTTAAGGATTTCAAAAAGCTTCAGTCAGCTAACAAGTGTTTTCAGGAACCTACCAGTGCCAGGCCCTGGGCTGGGTGGGGCTTTAAGGACAATGAATGAAATAATCTCTATTCTAGAGTCAAGTTAAATAGCATTTATGAAAGACCAGCTATGGACCAGGGATTTTGCCTAACTCTGGGGACACAAAGGAAAGCTCCTGTCCTCCAGGAGCTCCTGGTCCAAGGAGGGAAACCACATGTAAAGGATAATGGAGAAACAAGATAGCAGACAGGATGGAGAGGAAATAGTCCAAAAAGGGGAGACACTAGCAATAAGAGAGATTGGGAAAGCTGCCAGTAAATTTTTAGTTGAGATTGTTGGATTTTTAGTTGAGATGTGAAGGAAACCAGGAGGTGGGATGGAGGAAGGAGAGAATGGAAGCTAGACAGAGAAAACTTATGGAATTGGGAAATGGAGTGTGCTGAATAAGGAACATCAAGAAAGCCCGCATCACCAGATTGTAGAGTAAGAGGGGAGGGAAAAATAGGGAGTAAAAAGACTGGAAAGTAGGGAGAACCTAAGTTCTGAAAGACTAGATGAGGCTTTTATACATTTTAATGGGAAGACAGCAAATGTCTAAGTAAGGATATACAGAATAAAGGCAAGGTAGCTTGGGAAGGCCGGGGAGAACTTGCAGTTGAGGAAATCAGGAAAAGTTCTTAAAGGAAGAGAGGGATTCTAAGAGGCAAAAGTGAGGAGGGAAAGCATTCTGTGTGTGGAATCTGGGTCAGTACAAGACATGGAGATGAGAGATGGCGTCTCAAATATGGGGAAGAGAGGTCAGTTTGACTGAATCACATAGTCCAGGAGGAGGAAGAGGAAGATAAGTGTACAATGAGATTGGAAAGACAGTTTAGGGCCAGGTTAGGAAGGGCTTTTATAAGCTAAATAGAAGATTTCACTTTGCTCCAAGAAACAAAAGGAAGAAGCCACTGGAGTTGTTAGAGTAGAAGAGCCATATGGTCAACTCTACACCTGAGGAAAATGACTTTGACAGCAACATGTACAATAGATTGGAGTAGGAAGACAGGGAGACCAGGTAGAAGGTGATGAAAATCTTAGCCAAAGTGGTAGACATGTAAATGGAGAGAAGGAGTTAGTTATAAGAGTTTTAGTGGAGATACAAATGACAAAATGAACGAGATGAAGTGAGATTTCTCAAGACAGTTATAAAAATCAAGTAAGGCTTCATCTACTTCAGAGTTGGAGTAGGCCTGAAGGTCCTTGAGCATTGACTCAAGGGCATACCTACATCCCCTTCCTGCTATCCTCCCATGACATCATTTTCTCCCTATTTCTATCAAACACGGGCAACTATGTACTTATTGGCCAAGTTCAATTTCTTGGGTAGTTCCCAAGTTTAGAATCTAAGACCCTCAGCCAATGAGGATGATGGTCAGTGGTGGGAGAGGTATTTGCGTTAGGGACTATTTAAAGTATAAAATCTGTCCCAAAAGATGGCTCGTCCTTTCAATTGGCTGCTCAACTGCTTCTTGTACAACAAACGTTTATTTTGTTCCTAGAGATATCTCCAGCTTTTTATTAAATGGTGATCGCTCATCATTCTGAGCCTCACAAAAACTTAGCAACTGACTGGTTTCTAGTGTGAGGGAAAATAAGGAGTCAAGGATTATGTTAAGCTTGGGAACCCAATATACTGAAAAGATACTGGTATCCTTGAAAGAAATAGGGAAGTTTAGAAGAATGGAGGATTAGAAAAAAAAAGTTTTTCATATGTACACATATATATGTATGTGTATAACTACAGAATATGTATATGTATGCATATGGGTGTTTGTATCTATACATGTGCACATATGGATGGAGGTATAGGAAGGGAAAGAAGCTCTCTTATTAAAAATGGGATAGTCTTATCTTATTCTTTCCACTTCTGGCATTTAACACAGTATTTTGGACTTAGTAAATGCTTTTTTCAGTCATTCATTCATTTTCATTCATTGATTGATTTATTCCTGGAAAGAGGGCTTAAGTTCTTACCTTAGAGAACATGCACAGGTAAAATGGTGTGCTGAAAATGCAGAGGAGAGAGTATACCAGAAAAGAGTGGTCAGGGGGAGCGAGGTGGCACAGTGGTTAGAATGCCAGCCCTGAAGTCAGGAGGACCTGAGTTCAAATGAAACCTTCGACATTTGACATTAACTGTGTGGCCCCAAACAAATTAAAAATCTGATTTCTTTGCAAATTAAAAAAAAATGGTTGATAGTGTTCAAAGTAAAAAAAAAAAATGGATCAAAGAAGGTTGGGGACTGAGAAAAAGTGATTCAACAATCAAGAGCTCATTTGTAATTTTGGAATAAGCAGGTTCAAGTAAATGAAGTTTGTTTGCAAAAGTTTGAGGCTTGAATGAAAAGAAAGGTAATAGAAGCAACAAGAGTTTGCTTCTTTTTCAAGGAGTGTGGCTGAGAAAATGAGAGATGTAGGACAATAATTTGAGGTTATTGAAAAGAGCAGAAAGAGAACATTAGTGTATAGAAAACTGATAAAAATTCATTTGCAAATGAATATTAGGTGTCTATTAGGAGGACTGAACAAAGACCTGCCCCCCACCCCCACCCCAGATGAATGTACTGAGAATTGTTTGAAGGCAGAGAAATGACCAAGAAAATGATGACTACAATTCATTATGGTCCATTAGCTCACATCTCTGTTCCTATTCTTAAAGGTTATAAATGACAAAATTGCACTTCAAATCACTACAGATTATAGGAAGATTAAATAAAGACTATTGAATTCATATCTGGCAGAAAGATGGATTTTGGGAGTTTTTATCTTATAAAGTAAAGAGGTTATTGTCCATCAGAAGATTAAAGTCACTGATGGTGATGAAAAAATCAGCTATGAAGTGGAGAGGAAAAGTCACTAGGAAAGTGAACTGACTGAAAGTATATTAACAAAGTGAGAGAATTCTTTGCTGATTGGCTGAAAGATGCTGGAGCAAAAGATGGGAAACTCACTAGAAAAGAACTTAGTTCTGCTATTTGAGCTCACTGACCTCAAACCCTCTTAATACTTGAAAGGGAAAAAGCCTCTCAAAAGTTACTGTTTGTTCTCTGCCTCCCTTTCTGGTTTGAGAAGGAGAAATAGAGGAGGGAAATAGAAACTTTATTTCCACTTTGCTGTGAAAAGAGGCTCGACTAGCAGAGAACTGACTGAACAAAGCAGAATCCTGCTGAGGAAAGAGCTGGGTGAGCTTTTCAGCATTGCTCAGAGAGTCAACTGAGAAATATCTCAATTCTCACTCTTCTTGCTACAAGGACAACACTTTCTTAACACCCTGTGAAGGATGTCTGAATTAAAAGCATTTGTCACTGCTTCTTCAACTCAAGGAGAGAATAGGAGCATATTTCCTTAGCAGGAGAGTTTTGAGAACCAGAAGAAGAGCAGATTGTAGAGAAGTGATTTTGTTTGGTTCAGATTGTTCCTAAAGATATCAAGAACATCAACAATGGCAGTCTAAAGTTGTCAGTTAGCCTAAGAGCATGAGTTTCAGCCTTCATGTGTCTCCCCACTAAGTTTCTATAAATATATGTTCACTCTCTTCCCTATTCTGTGTACATTGGTGGGAAAGTATAACCCAAGTTTTTGAGTGATTATTCCTACATTTACTTTTTATTAAGCAACTATGATGTTATGATTAGTCTTTCTTTTACGTTCCTGTTCAGTAAATATTCTGTGGTTAAAGATTAATGATACTTCTAGGATTCATAAGCAACAAAATGGGGGACTAGACATTTTCTCTGATTCCCCATGACCTTTTACAGTTCTGCAAAACAGAAATCTTATATGACAAAGATAAAGCATCTTCAGCTGCCTCAATAGTCAAGGACAGCCAAAACCCAAAATATTTTTTTTTGATGAGGCAATTGGGGTTAAGTGAGTTACCCAGGGTCACACAGCCAGGAAGTGTTAAGTGTCTAAGGCCACATTTGAACTCAGGTCCACCTGACTTCAGGGATGGTGCTCTATCCACTTCACCACTTGGCTGCCCCCCAAAAGATTTTTAAAAAATGAACTGACACTCTCTGATCTTGAGTGTACAGAGTGTACCCTTCCTTTACTCTTACACTACCATGAGTGAGGTTCACTGGCAGACCCAAGACTCTGACCCATTTTAATACTTATCTCCTTTAATATCTTTAATACTTATCTCCATCTCTCCAATGCCATAGATGGCACAGTGCCAGGCTGGAGATGCTTATTTGGCCCAGCTCCCTACAACTCATTAGGCACAAAGCTTGATGGAGCCAAAACCCCATAGCATCAGCACTGCAAAGCCCTGAATTATAAGTACAGAGACCAATATCCTGGTAGTACCAATGCAGCAGTTGCCTGAATTGTCAATACCAGGTCATCGAACTAAGGAACAGGAATAAATGTGAAATAAAAAGCCGATACCTCACTTGATTTTGTATTATTTACATAGAATTATATCTAATCACTGGAATCAGTCATTTTAAATCAGATTTAGATTTGATTATGTAGGCTTATGTAATAGAATTTGTAAGAGTTTAATTTCTCTATTCCTATGGGATGCAGCCTGGACTCAGTCTGTCTTACCCCAGAAGTGAGAGGAAGGTGAATCCACCTGGTCATGAGTGTAGCATCAGACTACCCTGGGGCCTGACATGGGATTTTCCAGAAGATGTTGTTCAACTTTGAGTTTTTCTTATTGCCATGAATTCCAGAGGACCCTTTTTGTGAGTCAATCCAATCAATTCAACTTTTTGTCAGACCAATCACGGTCTTAGTTTAATTTATATCACACAACCGTTTTTTTGATACCCTATATAACTTGACACCTTTCCAAAAGTATAAAAGAGTTGCATTGCTATCAGATGTATCCCTGCCTGTTGAGGAGCCTTGATCCCTAGCCTTGCTTATATAATAAGTTGATCTTGCTTAAAACTTTGTGCTTCATGTTTAACATATATTGGATCACTTGTCAATTGGGAGAGGGAGAGAAAGGAAGAGGAAAAAATAGAACACAAGATTTTATAGGGGTGAATGTCAAAATTATCCATGTGTATATTTTGAAAGAAAAAGGCTATACTTTAAAAAAGAAATAAAATATATAAAAGATTTTAAAACTTTGTGCCTCAGTTTCTCTTTATAACAGATTTTTATTGTAACAGGACAGGATACTGGGGGTGGGGGATGGAGATATACAGCACTCCACTAAACCTGAGGGAAAGAATATAGCATCTAGCTGGGGTCAATTCTTGATTTTTCTTAGGAGGGGGAATTGGAAACAATTTATTAGCTGCTCTTTTTCAGTATCTCCTTCCATTTCTCTTTTTGCTTATCTTCAGTAGCTTTTCCTTAATCTATTTTATGTTTGCGTATGTTTATATATATATGTATGTGTGTGTGTGTATACACACTATATATTCAGAATACATATAGATAACCAATGTATATATTTTATTATATATATTTAACATAAACAAATATGTTTAGTACATTGTTTATTAATAAAGAAATGTTATGTGAGTTCTATATACATAATATATAAGTAAATATGTAATCCATAAGTTAATTTAGACATTATATTTAAACATGAACACAAACATAATTGTATCTATAGTATTTGATATACATATGTGTATGTAAACTCTTTCTATGCACATGTGTCTCTTCAGATCAAACCAATAGGGAACTATTTAGTCTATAAAGCAGCAGAACTATGGACCTTTTTCCCCAAAAAATAAGCCTTGGTCATTGAAAAGTACATAAATTTGATGTATACATTGATGTGACAAATAGCTATGATGGGTTCTCATAAAATATCATGCTTTTTTAAAGACATAGAATCAAACTTAGATCAATCTCTTAATTTTTTAAATGAGCAAATTGAAAACCATTATAATTAAAATTAAATTCAAAATTGCATCATACTATAGAGGGTCACAGTCAGTGGGGAGACTCTGGGTGAGGTATAAGACCCTTCAGCCCAGAGGGAACCTGCTAGCAATGTCTGGTTCGGTTCCCCACCTCCCCTAAGGGCTCTTGGCCTTCCTCTCACAACCTGTGAGATTGAAGCAGAGGATAGAATGTGGAAGAGTGATACCAGATGGGAAACTACATACAATAGCAAGTTCTTTATGTGATTTCATGTAAGTAGTGTTTTTGTTACATTACATAAAGGGGAAAGTTCTTGAATTAAACAGACTCCATTTTCCCACCATCCTTGGGAGTCCTGCCTCATCACTTCTCCACTAGAAAGGTATATCTTAATCACCGTGGCGTGGGAGGCTCTAGAAAGCAACAGTACATTTTGTCACCTCAACTTGAGGGCTCTAGAAATCAGGACCCAACATCATACAATCAGGGAGTAAAAGTAACTTACCCTTTTTGCCTCTGCTTCCTATCTTTTCTTTCTTTCAAGATGTATTTATTTTTAACATTTAAATTCTCTCCCTCTCACCAGCCCTTCCCCCTTTAGTAAGAAGGCAAGCAATGCGATATCAAGTATACATGTTAAATCATGCAAAACATATACTTCCATATTAGCCATGTTGTTTAAAAAAAATAATAAGGCAAGGAAAAATAAAGTGATAAAAGTATTACACTTCAGTTCTCTGGAATTGGATAACAACTTTTTTTTTATTAAAAGTCTTTCAGAATTGTCTTGGCTCATTGTATTGATCAGCGTATCTTAGTCTTTTACATTGTATTGATTGTATACATTGTATTGAATGTATACATTGTATTGATCAGAGTATCTTAGTCTTACAATATTGCAAAATTGTTTGCAACAATTTCCTAGTTCTTCTAATTTTACTTTGTATCATTTTGTTTTGTATCATTCACTTTGTAAGTCTTCCTAGTTTTTTCTGAAGTCATGCTGCTTGTTACTTCTTATAACACAATAACAATTTCTTCAACATAATCATATACTGTAACTTGTTTAGCCCCCAGTGGATGGGCTTCTCCTCAATTTTCAGTTCTTTGCCATTATAAAAAGAGCTACAATGAATATTTTTATAGATATTGATCTTTTCTTCTTTCTTTGATCCCTTTTTGGGATATATACCTAGTTATTATAGTATCGCTGAATCAAATGGTATGCCCAGTTTTTTAATAGCCCTTTGGGCATAGTTCCAAATTGTTCTCCAGCATAGTTGGACTAATGCACAAATCTACCAGCAGTGCATTAGTGTCCCTATTTTTCCTTCAACATTTGTCATTTACGATAGGTGGTACCTCAGAGTTGTTTTAATTTATATTTCTCTAATCAATAATGACTTTGACATTCCCCAATTGATAAGTGACAAAAGGATAAAAGAATGAACAAGCGCTTTTCAGATGAAAAAATTAAAGCCATCTTTAATCATAGGAAAAAAACTTCTAAATCATATTGATTAGAGAAATACTGATTAAAACAGCTCTGAGCTAACACTTTATACCTATCAGATTAGCAAAAATGACAGAAAAAAAAAACGATACATATTGGAGAAGATGTTGATCCAGCAATACCACTACTAGGTCTGTAGGTTAAGAGATAATCCCAAAGAGATAATAAGAGAACTCTCATGTACAAAAATATTTTAGTAACTCTTTTTGGGATGGCAAAAATCAGGAAATTGAGTGGATGCCTATCAGTTGGGGAATGGCTGAACAAATGGTATATAAATGTAATGGAATATTATTATTCTATAAGAAATGATGAGTGGATGGACTGGAAAGACTTATATGAATGGATGATGAATAAAGTGAGGAGAACCAGGAAAACCTTGTACACAGTTACTGCAAGATTGTGTGCAGAACAACTACAACAGACCTAGCTCTTCTCAGGAATACAGTGATCCAAGATAATTCTAATAGACTTGGGATAGAAAATGCATCCATCTCTGCATCCAGATGGAGACTGAATGCAGATCAAAGCATACTATTTTCACTTTTTTTTTTGTTTGCTTTTTTTCTTATGTTTTTTCCTTTTTGTTCTGATTCTTTTTCCCCCCCACAACATGACTAATATGGAAATATGTTTAACATGACTGTATATGTATAGTCTACATCAGATTGCTTGCTAACTTGGGGAGGGGTAGGAAAGAAGAGAGGGAAAAATATGACACTCAAATTCTTACAAAAATGAATATTGAGGGGCAGCTAGATGGTACACAGAGTACTGACCTTGGAATCAGAAGGACCTGAGTTCAAATCCAGCCTCAAACACTTAATACTTTTTGCTGTGTGACCCTGGGCAAGTCACTTAACTCCAATTGCTTAGTCCCTCAAAAATAATATTGAAAATTATCTTTACATATAATTGGGGAAAATGAAGTACTATTGAAAGAAAAAATTACTTAAAGCATTTTTATAAGACTAGAAGGCTTTACTTTCTTCTTCTGATATATCCTTTGATCATTTACTAGTTGAGGAATGGCTTTTATTTATTTATTTATTTTTTGCTAAGACAATTGAGGTTAAGTGACTTGCCTAATATCTATACAATATTATGTAGTAATTGATTTTAATTAATATGTTTTATCATAATTCATTAAAAAACACCATTTGGAAATAAATACCCATATTGTGATCATCCTCAGTTGATGTTGGGTTGAAATGGGTCACACAGCTAGCAAGTGTTAAAGTGTCTGAGACCAGACTTGAACTCAGGTCCTCCTGACTTCAGGGCTGGTGCTCTATCCACTGCACCACCTAGCCACCCCAATGGCTTTTATTTTTGTAAATTTGCCTCAATTCCTTATATATTTGAGAAATGTAGTCTTTATGAGAGAAACTTTTAAAAATTTTTCACCAGTTGGGGCCATTCTGACCACCCAAAAGTCACTGGACTAGTAAATAGAGGATTGACCAATGTAGGAGGAAGTTGAGATACTTTAAAAACCAAAATTCAATTCAGAAACAAATTCTACAAATGATCAGGATAAAGACCTTCAAATAAGAAGGAGAAATCTGCACCTACATAAAGTGTAGGAGGGAATAGAATAATGTGTTTCTAAGAACAATAGAGCTCAGGATGCACTCCAGAGTGACTTCCCCTGTAAATCTGAGCTTGACCAACCATGGAAAAAAAAAAAAAAAAACGATGGACTCCAATAATTAAAAAAACATTTGAAAGATTTTTGGAAAGAAAACCAGAACCAAAGAGATTGTTCAGAAGAACACTCTAAACAACAAAGATGCAGAAGGGAATAAATGCAAAACTAACAAAATGGCCAACCAAAGAATTCTTTCTAAATGTTTGCTGTTCCATCCACCACCTTTTCACCTTTACCTTAGCTCTTTGTAAAGACATGGTCCTGGGGCATTATGGGCAGAATCTGGTGACATGTAGCCCATAGAAGAATCAATGGGATTTTGTGTGTGTGTGTGTGTGTGTGTGTGTGTGTGTGTGTGTGTGTGTGTGTGTATGTGTGTGTGTGAAACAACATAGGAGAGTTCATAAAGACTGGGGAGGAATGCAAGAGGATAAAGAAGAATGTGGAATGTCCTAGGGGTCAAATCAAAAGCTAGTAATAAGGGAAGGGTGACCCCTGTGGTCTCAGAAAAGAAAAAAGCTTTCTGGGTAATGACTGAAGAGGAGAGGGGAGAAATTGAAAAAGAAGGAAAAGGAAGGAGAGGCTTAACTTTTGTTAGGGGAAGAGGGGTTCCATTGATGAATGCTCCAGAGGCTCAAGAGAGATGGTTTGTAAAGGGAGACAAAGACTTTTGCACTAGGGGGGTATTTGGTGCCTGAAAAGTCTACTCATCCAACAGAATCAGTTACATCCAGCGAAAGAACACTGGAAAATGAGTGTGGACCACAACATAGCATTTGCGCTCTTTCTATTGTTATTTGCTTGCATTTTTGCTTTTCTTCCCAGGATATTTTTATCTTTCTAAATCCAATTTTTCTTGTACAACAAGAGAACTGTATAAATATGTACACATGTATCGTATTTAAGATATACTTTGACATATTTAACATGTATGAGAGTGCCTGCCATCTGGGGTGGGGGTGGGGGGAAGGAGGGGAAAAGTTGGAACAGAAGTGTTTGCAAGAGTCAGTGTTGAGAAATTATCCATGCATATGTTCTGTCAATAAAAAGCTATAATTAAAAAGGAGAAGAAGAAGAAGAAGAAGAAGAAGAAGAAGAAGAAGAAGAAGAAGAAGAAGAAGAAGAAGAAGAAGAAGAAGAAGAAGAAGAAGAAGAAGAAGAAGAAGAAGAAGAAGAAGAAGAAGAAGAAGAAGAAGAAGAAGAAGAAGAAGAAGAAGAAGAAGAAGAAGAAGAGAAAAATGAAGGAAAAAAAAAAAAAAAAGAAAAGTCTACTCATCCTACCCTAGAGAAAGTGGGACATGGAACTCCTTGGAGCAATGAACCTCTTGAGGACTGGAAAGCTTGGGCCTAGGGAGGAGAAAAAAAGTGATCAAAGAAGATATAGATCAGTATTGGGCTGCATAATCTGGGACTTAATGGGATAGAGCTCCTACCAGAGCAGTGTACACCTACAGTAATCAGCATTGCTATGGGAGTGAGACTAAAGGGAAAGGGGGAATTGATAGGATAAACTTTTCTAGGAAGTAGCAGAAACTGCCTAAAGGGGAGAGACTGGAATGGATACCTGAAGAGTTTTGATTGCATGAAGAATACAGAGAAAAGAGAGAAACCAGATAATTAAAGGAGTCATCAATCACAGAATAGTCTAGACTAGACCAGACTAGACAGAAAGAGAAGATGAATGATGAGAGTAAGAGAAATCCATTTTGGAAAGAGACACAAAAAATGAAATTTGAAAAACTAATTAACAGGACTACATGAAAGGGAGGAAAGGAAGGGAAAACCTATTGGACTGAGATTTTTTTTTTTTTAAGTGGCAAGAATTATATAACCAGATAAAAGCAGGAGAAAAAAAATTGATCTAAGAACCTAAACTTCAAAGGATAACGTAACACATGAGAATTATGGGATGAGGAGAAGAGAAGAGGTGGTCTTACAATAAGACCACCTTTAAAAGATTAAGGTAAAATAACTGAAGGAACATTGTACTGGGTTTAGAGCAGAAAAGGGAAAAATATTAGACATTAGATAAAAATATTAGAGACAGATGGAGAAAAATATAAACCTATCTTTCAGAATTTTAAATGTGAATAAATCTACCTGAAAAATAAAAATAAAAAAGAATGAATTATCGGATAAGAAAACAAAACTTTATTGTCTGATGCTTACAAGATGCATAATTTAAAAGAAATACCCAAAGTAAAACTGAGGGAATAGGGAGAAAAATTTATTATGCGTCAAGTGAATCTAAAAAAGCAGCAGTTATAATCATACTATGAGACAAAGCAAAACAAACATTCAAAAAATAAAAAGAGATAAATAAGGAAATTATATTATACTGAAAAGAAACAATGGAGAACAAATCAATATTAGCAATAACCTTATATATTCCAAATGCCTTAGCACCAGAATTCATAAGGGAAATATTCTTTGAGCTACAAGAAGATATATATAGTACACTATAGTGTTAGGCAACTTTTACAAAAATTGACCATGTATAAGGGCACAGAAATCTTGCAAACAAATGTAAAAAGTCAGAAGCAATTAATACATCCTTTACAGACCAAACAAAATAAAAATAATAATTGGTTTGAGGACAAAAATAAAAGATAGACTTAATGAAATTCCAAATAATGAGTGGGTCAAAGAACAAATCTAGGAATAATAATTATGTTAAGGAAAATGAAAATAATGAAACAGCAAACCAAAATTCTGGGATACTAAAGCAGTGTTCAGAGTAAAAATGATATCCTAACAAACATAAATTAACAAAATAGAACAAAGAGGACCAAAGAACTGACTATGCATTTAAAAAATTAGAAAGTCAACAAATAAATTTAAAGCATGTTCAAAGATAGACATATTAAAAATTAGAATAATAACTTAAAGACAAAATAAAATTAAATTAAAAACTGGTTCTTTGAAAAGGCTAATAAAATTGATAAATATTTAGCTAATCTGATTAAAAAGAATGGGGCAGAAAGTGAGTCAATTAAATAGGTAATGAATAATGTAAAAATCACAGCAAAACCAGAATAAAATAATAATCAGAATATTATACACAGTTAAATGCTAACAAAACTGGGGAAACACAAAAGCAATAGAGGAATACATTCAAATATACAAAATACCTAACTATTATAAGATCAGAGAGAGACCTTAAATAACCCAAATTCAGAAAAGGAAATAAATCTACCTGTAAGGGAACTGCTAAAGGGAAAAAATCTTCTGGTGCTAATGGATTCACAGGAGAATTTTATCAAACTTTAAAAAAATATTTAGTAGCCATATTTTACAAATTATTTTCAAAAACCGAGAAAGCATCTTATGATAATTTTTATTATAAGACAAATATAGTACTAATGCCTAAACCAGGGAAAGATAAAACACAGATAAAAAACTATATATTAATATCATTAATCCCCATTAACACAAAAAATGTAAGCAAAATCTTGTGAAACAAAATTCAGCAATTTATCCAAGAAATTATTCATTATGATAAAAGAGGAGCTATATCAGGCATACAAAGATAGTTTAACCTGAGGAAAATAGTAAACAAAATTAATCATATTAAAACCAAAACATTCAAAGCCACATAATCATCTCAATAGATGCAGAAAAAGCCTTTGACAAAGTACAATTTTTTAATTCTTAAAAACCCTTCTAAGTATGAGCATAGAAGGACCCTTTTTAATATCACAAAAAACATCTAAAACTAAAACCAAGCATTGTATGCAATTGGGATACATGAGAACCTTTTCCAGTAAATATGGAAGTGAAACAAGGATATCTCTTCTCCCCACTATTATTTGACATAATTCTGGAAATAGTAGCAACAGCATTAAGACAAGAGAAAGGAGTTAAAAGCAAATAGATAAGTAAAAAAGAGATAAAAAATTTTTTCCTGTTTGCTGATGATATGATCATTTATATGGAAAATTCTAAGGAATCAGCAAAGGTCAATTAGTCAATTGACATAATTGACAGCTTCAGGAAAGTTGCAGGCTACAAAATAAATTCTCAAAAATCAACAGCATTTCTTTATAATAAAAGCAAGACACTAGAAGCAATAATAGAGATTGGAATCCCATTTCAAATATTTACAAAATGCCTACACTATATGAGGATGGACTTACCAAAGTACACCAAAGTCTTGTATAGATTATGTTACAAAATGCTATTTAAAGAAATAAAGAATAAAATAGGCTTGAGATGGAAAGTACCATGTGCATACAGAGAGAGAACTATGGAGATTGAATGTGCATCAAAACATAGTATTTTCACCTTTTTGTGGTTGTTGATTGCTTGGTTTTATTGATCTGATTTTTTTTTGACACAACATGACAAATATGGAAATAAGTTTAGAAGAATTTAACATGTTTAACCTATATCAGTTTGTTTGCTGTTTTGGGGAGGAGGGAGGGAAAAAATTTGGAACACAATCTTTTGCAAAGATGAATGTTGAAAACTATTTTTGCATGTATTTGGAAAAATAAAATACTATTAAAAATAAATAAATATAACAATGAAAAACAAACAAAAGAAATAAAGAACAAAGCTAGAACAATATTTGATGCTTGTGGCTAGGCCATACCAATAAAATAAAAATGATAATGCTATCAAAATTAATTTATATTTTTAATGCAAACTATCAAATGGATACTTTATAGAACTTGCTAAAGTAATAATAAAATACATTTGGCACAACAAAAGATCTAGAAAAGAAAGAGAAATTTCTGCAGTAATCATCTGGTATTGGTTTAAAAATAGTTCAATGGAACACATTGACAAGGAAAAGTCAGAAACAATAGAATTAAATAGCCTCATATAAAGTTGAGTCATAAATTGCCAAGGGAAAAAAACCTCCTTGTTTGGTAAAAACTACTGGAAAGTATTCTGGTAGGAATTAAGCTTCAATCAATACCTTACTTATATACCATATTCCTTTTTTTTTTTTTAATTTTATAATTATAAAATTTTTTGACAGTACATATGCATGAGTCATTATTTTTTATAACATTATCCCTTGTATTCATTTTTACAAATTTTCCCCTCCCTCCTTCTGCTCCCTCCCCTAGATAACAGGCAATCCCATACATATTAAATGTGTTACAGTATAACCTAGGTACAATATAGGTGTGTAAATCCAATTTTCTTGTTGAACCTTAAGAATTAGATTCCAAAGGTACTTATACCATATTCCACAATGAATGTATCATGACCTCAATATTAAAGATCATAGTATAAAAAATTAGAAATAAAACAGATCATACCTTTCACAGTGATGGGCAGAAGGTGTATCTTAACCAAACAAGAGATAGAAACAATTATAGAAGATGAAATGGATAACTTTGATTACAAGAAACTGAAAGCCTTCTGCATAGATAAAATTAAAGCGCCTGAAATAAGAAGGGAAGTGGTCAAATGGAAAAAAAATATTTGTATCAAATTTCTCTGACAATGGTTTAGTATTCAAGATAGATAAATAAGTACATATACATATATGTATGTGTATGCATATATACATAGGTACACACAGAGAGAGTAGCCATTCCTCAATAGATAAATGGTAGAAATGATGAGGTCTAGATTTTGGGGTTCCTGGTTAAGGAACCAAATGATGAGCTCTAGGTTCCTGGTGGTCAGGGAGTTAAATGATGAGGTTAGCAGCAAGTTCGGAGTTCAGGGAACCAAATGAAGAGGTTTGGCTCCCCTAAATCCCCTTAGGATTTGGCACATGGCAGGGAGTTGGGGGAGCCTCCTTCTAGTAGTACAGAGGTCCTTTGTGAATGAATTTATGAACCCCAAAAGCTGGACTGGTTAAAAAGAAGTTTATTATTGGCATTGGGAAGTTGGCCTTTGCTATGCATAAATGAAAGGCTGAATTTCTTAATGGCAAATTCCCGGCAGAGATATAAAGTTTCTAGCAGAGAAATCCCACAGAGAGGTATAAAGTCGTGTTAGGGAAATAGGTGAAAAAGATAAAGAAAGGGTAATGCTGGAAGAGAATATCAATTCAGCAGGCAGAAGTTTGCTGCTATGCCAGGAAAAGAAAGAGTTTCCTTGGCATGGCATATTAGGTCCTCTACAAGGACTGAGCTTAAAATTGGCTCTTTTTTATAATAGAAGCCTTGGCTACAAACTGGGATTTGCTCTTAATGGGGGCTGGTTTCAGCTTGAGCTGGAATTTGAATAGAATTGAATGAATATCACTGGGTTTAATCTTTAATTCAATGGGAAGCTTAATCAGTGTGAGTGTTATCAATGGGGGTGATGCCAGTCTGTCAGGATAACAGAATGAAGCTGTTTATGCAGCAAGTGTGTGTGGGGGAGGGGTGGGGTGGGGGTGGGGTCTTTTACAGAGGCCAGGATTCAAGGAGAATCTGTTGTTCAAGAAGTTTTAGAGTTTCAGGTTCCCCCTCGTCAGAAAGACATGAACAAACAATTCTTCAAAGAATTGCAATGTATTCACAACTATATGAAATAAAAATTGAAAAAAAAATAAAGCTTTATCTCATATCTTACAAATTGGTAAAAATGACCCTCTCCCCAAATGGAAATAGTGAATGTTGGAGGAATTGCAGAATAATACACTAATATATTGTTAGTGGAACTGTGAAATGGCCCAACCTCTTTGGAAAGCAATTGGGAATTATGCAAATAAAGTGACTAAAATAGCCCCTTGTACTACAGACTTCATTATTGGGCTAATACCTTAAGAAAGCCACCAATAAGAAGAGTTTCCATATACACCAAAATAGTTATAATAGCACTTTTTGTGATAATTTAGAACTGAAAAAAATAGATGCCCATCAATTTCAGAGTGGCTAAACAAATTGTGTATATAGGTGTAATGAAATATTACTATGCTGTAAGAAATGATGCGTGTAATAGAGAAACATGTAAAGATTTGATACAGAGTGAAGCAGAGCCAATAATAGTATGTGTGTGTTGGAGTCCAGTTCCAGTGAAATAACTGGGAGTATGAATGAATACCCAAGATCAGGTGAAAGATATGCTTTGCATCCTCCATTTATTAATCTGAGTGTCAGTGGTTATATACCTTTTAGATTAGTGTTACAAATATTACTAAGCTACCTTCAGGTGACATCATTCTAGAGTTAATGCACAATCCATACTTTGACATTTCAATATCTATCTTAATCTTCAATACCAAGATACTTATCAATGCAGAACTGTAAATAGCCTAGTTGTGATGCTCCTCAACATCAACAGAATTGTAAGTAGTTGTGATGTTTTACCAATACCAAAGTGCTTGCTATTTAGTAAATAGCAGAGATGGTCATACCAATGTATTTCCCCAATTCGTTGTTAAGGGGTAAATAGTATAGCTTAAAATACCTTGTTTTACTCCAAGTATGTCTTTCAAAGATTGTTAGAAGAGATGGTGAGTCAATATAGACTCACTCTAATAGAGAACAGGTCTCAAACAACACCTGAACCAGATTCCTGCTGTTCATGAACTTACTGGCCCTCTACATCTCCCCCCTTTTTAAGACATACTGGAAAGCACAAGGAGCTAAGCTAGTGAGCATAAGAATAACACATGCAAGAGGAATAAAATGCAAAAGCATATGTCAGATTATTTAGAGAATTTATCTTTTTTAACATTCAAATGTTTAGTTTGCTATGCGATCAGCATTAATTTGTAGGGACACTACTTTTTTGCTATATTTTCTGCCACGGCAGCCCTTATTTGAAACCATGTCACATTGGTAGTATCTTTATCTCATCTATTGAATTACATAGACATAAGTGAATTTATAATCACAAGTTAGTGATTATAGTTAGTTGTGATCGAGTTTCCAAAATGTTTACATGATCTCCCAACCATATTAATGATTGTTCCATTAACTTTGGTTTTTGTCTTAACTCATCTATATTAACTTGTTCTTTAAGAGCTTATGATATGTTTTTGTTTTGTTTTGTTTTGTTGTTTTTGTTTTGTTTTGTTTTGTTTTGTTTGCTAATTGATTTGTGAATTAGGAAGTCTGAATAGATTCTGTTAGGAGCTGAAGATGAAATAGCAAGTGATAAAATAATTGCTATAGTTGCTAGTACTCCAGCAATGAGAAATCCAACAATTTTCCTCTTCCTACTTTTGTTTTCTAATTTTCCTTTGATGTTACTTCAAACCTGTTCACCTGCTGACCTCTAGCAATGGTGATTAATCTTGGTAGACACCATCACATAGGATGGGTATTCAGTAATAAGAACCATAGGTAGTGGATTAGAAGACATTTGAATAGAAGTAAGACATTGGGATAAAACACAATTGTAACATTTTACAGTCTATCCTCCAAGCACATTCATGATTTGGATTCCAGTGCCATTCCTTAAAACAGTATCTATAGTTAGAAACATCTGTGGATATTTTAAAATATGCAATACAGTATATTACTGAAGGGCCTGAAACATTGTAGTATCCCAAATCTGAGATATAAAAATTTGCGACATCCTAAGTCCCAAATACATTGTAACAGGAGACCCATCCAT
The DNA here is from genome assembly GCF_048593235.1 of Sminthopsis crassicaudata. Lineage (NCBI taxonomy): Eukaryota > Metazoa > Chordata > Mammalia > Dasyuromorphia > Dasyuridae > Sminthopsis > Sminthopsis crassicaudata. The sequence continues at coordinate 14,203,207 of NC_133617.1, forward strand.
ATACTGGATAATTTAGGGTTTATTCACCAATCAGTTCCAGTTCCTCCGGAAACCAATAGGGCCCAAAGTCCTCTGGGACCAGGGACAACGATCCCATCTTTTGAAACTACCTCCTGCTGAGAATGGGTCCCATGGGACCATGCAGATGACTTAAACTCTATACATATATATGAGTTTGTGTTGACCATTTGCTCTTATTATAGTAATTTGTGATAGGAAGAAAATACAAGGGTATGATAATGTCATCAGAACTGGTTCTTCAGATCTCAGCCTGGGAGCACAGACATGACAAAATAAAGCTTCCTTAGTTTAGTTTGATATCCAATTATGATACTTCTACCTTATCAGTCTCAGGAATGATTAGGCAGGAAATAAAGAAACAGAACTGGGAAACTGAGTCAGAAAGATCTCACCTTGAGCAGAAACTCCCAACTCTTGTCCAGATACAGACTCTAATCTGTTCAAGGTCACGTTTCTCTGAGTAGCTTATGATAATAATCTCAAGTGATGGGTTACTAATTTAATGATTAGGCAATCAAATTCAAAAATCAAAAAAATATGAGTTACAGTCCCAAGAGATTTTATCTCTAATAGCAAATTCTACTAATCACAGCTTAGAGCTAGATCAATTTTTTAAAAAAGTTACCAAAATTTATTCACATAGGAGATTAATTTGTTTTGTTTGTGAAAACTGGTACAAAAGATTAATCATTAAACAAGCTTATAGATTTTTTAGTAGCTACTTTCCATGTTATATATATTGCTAGATCTGCTAAACAGGCTCATCTCTCAGAGCTGATAACTTTGCTTATCCAATCTTGTTAGCAATCCTTCTAAGGGCCCACCCTTAATCTCAATAGAGTAAAAGGAGACTCCAGACAAGATAGAAGTCAAAGAAGAGTTAGCAAAAAGTTTCTATTTACCTCATTTTTTTTTTCCTTTTCTTTTGCTGAAGCAATTGGGGTTAAGTGACTTGCCCAGGGTCACACAGTTAGGAAGTGTCAAGTGTCTGAGATCATATTTGAATTCAGGTCCTCCTGACTTCAGGGCTGGTACTCTATCTACTGTGCCACCTAGCTGCCACCTAGCTGCCTCTGATTTTCCTTTTCTTTTAGAATGGGATAAATTCTTGTCATTATTCTCAATGTTTCAGGAATTTTTCTTGCAATCCTAAAATGACTAATTGCCAAACTTCTTAATCATTGCTTTCAAAATTTTGACAATTTGCTAAGATGTGTTGCTCTCAAAACTTATTGAGAATCTCTAATGTTAGGATTACTAAGTGAGAACTGAGGTTGTCTGGATAGTGACGAGGTGAGAATTCAGGTTGGACAATTACAAGGTGAGAACTCAGGTTGACTTGATAGAAGGAGCAAGCCCATTGGCTGAAGTGGTTCTTCCCAGAAGCCCTTGCATTATCCCACGCCCATTCTCTAGGAGGATAAAGAGGACAGCACTCCAGGAAGAGGAGAAGACTCTGAATTGCATCAGGCTTGACGGGGCTCTCTGCAGGAAGGGAAGTCACTTCTTTGGACAAGAGTTAACAGCAACTGCCTGGAGACAACGGTTCGTTACAGGAAGAAGAATCTGTCGGAGAGATTTGAGTAGAAGACACAGCAGATCTCTTCCCAGAGAGAGATCCAGCAGCTTCTAGAGACGACAGCTCGCTACACTCTAAAGATGTTATTTTCATTTTAATTAGCTAATTTTTTGTGTGTGTAGCCCCCAGCTTGGCCAGAGCTGAAGTCCACAGGAAAAAAGAAGTAAGGCTTTTAAAGAAAATTTCCCAGCATTCTAATTCTAACTACAGCAAATGAGGGGTTGTTTTTGTTTTTGTTTTTGTTTTTTTGTTTTTTTGATGGTTGCCTTTTTAATTTTCCAGGTCACAAAATCTAGCTCACAGAACAAATATGACACAGATATTCCATGCAGAAACAGACACAGACACAGACAAAAATGACATGGAAGAGGACTGTTTTAGCTTTGCCAAAAGCCATAAACTTGAAAAATAAAAACAACTATTCAGTAATTAACATTGTGCAAACACAAAACATTCTTTTAAACAATAGAAATAATTATTATTAAAGGAATCTCATTTTAACCAGCAGGATGTCCAGGGCTTCTTGCATTTTGTCCCTTCTTGCATTTTGGACTTATAGTCAAAGGTTTATCTGCTGAATTTCGATGAAGTGCAACCTTTTGAGTAATATATTTTTTTCTTATATGACCCAATCGTCCATAATTAAAGCATCTATGAGAATTTGAAAAATTTTGATAGTAAAGTTTCCTGATTTAATGCAACCACTTGAAAAGTAGAAGTCTCAATTTCTGACATCTTTGAATCATGTTTAACTAAAGTTATTTTTCAATTTTCCCCCAGCTAATGCTTTTTTTAAATATATATACAATCAGCATAAGCATTTTCAAAGGCAAGTTGTTTCAATAAAATTTAAGTTGCCTCCCCATTCTGATTGAAGGCTGAATCACCATCATTAAGCAATTGCCAAAGTCATCAAAAGACTCATTAGGATCTTGCCTGATTTTTGTAAAGGCTGTTCCTCTATCAATTTTTCCTGGTATTTTTACCCACACCACTCTAGGCGTTCCTCAAAAAATGCTGCCTTCCATATCAAATTGTCTCCTCCTTCTAAGGTGGTTTTTGCCACTAATCGAAGCAGTTCAGGAGAATACTTTCAGATAATCTTCTCTTTCCCTGATACCTGTTTCTGATTCAATATCTGAGCTATATTTTTATCAGCTGGACAAGGATCAGTCTTAGAAATTTTATCTTATATTTTATATTTTTATATCTTATATTTTCATTTTATCTGATAATTAATATATCTAACATTTTGTATCTGAAATATTCTATACCTCATATTTTTTTTATCTGATATCTAATCTCTTTTAACCTATATTTTGACTTATATTTTTATTCCTCATGTCAGCCTGGTGATAAGTTATTTCTAGTAATAAATTATTTTTAGTAATCACCTCTTCCTTACTTTATCTTACTTCTCATGGAAATGGCTTTCCCCTCCTACCTTAATTGTTGAGCTCACCAAGAGGGCACACTTCTGCCAGGACATCTAAAGGTCCCTGTCTGTTGGAGTGCCATCTGTTGGAATTCAGCTCCAGTGAATAACAGAGTGTGAATGAATACCCAGAGCCAGGCGGAAGATACACTGTGCAGTCTCCATTTATTAATCTGACTGTCAGTGTTTATATACCTTTCAAGCCAGGGTTACAAATGTTACTAGCTGCCATCAGGTAACATCATATACCTTCCAGGGTTAATTCACAATCCATACTTTGACATTGCAATATCCACCTTAACCATCAATATCAAGATACTTATCGGCACAGAACTGTAAATAGCCTAGTTTTGATGCTCCTCAACATCAGTAGAGTTGTAAATATTTGTGATGTTTTATCAATACCAAAGTTCCTGTCGAAACAGAGCAGTAAATAGCAGAAATGATCATACCAATGTGTTTACCTCAAGTATGTCCCCAATTCACTGTTAAAGGGTAAATAGTATAGCTAAAATGCCTTGTTCCTGTTGGTCATTCTCCTAAATTTATCCCAGCATGTCTTTCAAAGATTGTTTGAAGAAATATGGGCTCATCCTAATAGAGAGCAGGTCTCAAGCAACATCTGGATCTGGATGAACATCCTGCTGTTCATGGACTTACTTGCCCTCTATATGTGTGTATTTGTGTGTGTGTGTGTAGTAACTAATGTATTGATTAATTGTGTTGGGGTTTTTCCTTTCTAAGAAATATTATTCATGATGGCTTTCTATGAAGATTATTGAGATAATAATAATGATGTAAAAAGTAGAAGACATCAACAAAAACTTATTTTAATAATTATACTTTTGGAGGCAGCAAGGTGGCATAGTGGATAGAGCACCAGCCCTGAAGTCAGGAGGACCTGAGTTCAAATTTGACTTCTGACACTTAATATTTCCTAGCTGTGTGACTCTGGGCAAGTCACTTAACTCCAATTGCCTCAGCAAACAAAAACAAAAACAAAAACAAAAACAAAAACAGAAACAAAAACAGAAACAAAAACAAAAAACAAACACCTTTTTGAAAGTGTAATTAAATGTAAATGTATAAAATGCAAAAAAAAAAAAGTGTAAAGTAAACACATTAAAAATGGTGTTATGGGGACAGATTTTATGTTAGTGAGACTGGAAGAAAAAGATATTGAAGGCTTTTGAGCCTTCTAGAGACAGAAAGAGCCAGAACTAACTCAGCTTTAGAAGGGAGGTGGGCCCTTGTTCATTTAGATTCACAGAATTTCCTAGTTGGGAGTTAGATCTGAGAATGTCTGGGCTGTGAGGGCCCTGAATGGCCCAGAATGTAGAGGTGGACCCTTAGAACAGGAACTGTCAGAGACGGGAGGGGTCTCAATAAAGGGAATGTCTGAGCCTGAGACTCTAAGGCCCTGAGAGGTTCCAAGAAGATAAAACCCCAATAGTTGATCAGGAAATAAAGACTCCTTGTCTTCTCCTCATCTACCTCTTCTTCCATCCAGTGGATGAAATCCCATAATATTAAGGAGCAGGTAATAAAGAAAAGGAAGTGTGGGGATCTTAAAGGAAGTACCAATCAGATCTATGAGCTAGCCAAAGTTCAAATTTACCTCAGGGAAAATATGCTTATTCTTCCCTCCACCCCTCCCCCAGCTAATGATTTAATTCACAGTCATGAAAAATATAAAACATATAACCATTTAAAAACATAAGTTATGAAAAACAGTCACACTATCTCTCTTGAGTCTCCTTATCTATTGAGAGGTAGCAGGGTTAGGGGTGGGGGGACAATTACAGAATAGAGGGAAAAGGGGTTCCTAAACCCAAGTAAGGTGACTCCCAAGGAACCTGCATGCAGTCCAAGAAACAACAGTCAGAACCAAAAATGAAATAAAATCAGAACAGGAGTATGATAAGGCTATGTATTGTCACTTTATTTAGTAAACTTATGTATAGAGTATGACATGTGAAATGCCAGACAGATGCAAAGAGAGCTCTACTCAGTGAGAGGTTCAGGGAAGAGGCTTCTTATGGACAAGGCTGATGTGGCTGATGTAGGGACCAGATTGTTGGCATTCAAAGGAGACCCCAAAGGGTTAGGGTTCCAGGCCAGGGTCATGGGTGTCTTTTTTATTTAATAGTTTTTATTTACCAGATATATGCATGGGTAATTTTACAACATTGACAATTGCCAAACCTTTTGTTCTAATTTTTCCCCTCCATCCCCCCTCCCCACCCTGCCCCAGATGGCAGGTTGACCAATACATGTTAAATATGTTAAAGTATAAATTAAGTACAATATATGTCTACATGTCCAAACAGTTGTTTTGCTGTACAAAAAGAATCGGATCTTGAACTAGTGTACAATTAGCCTGTGAGGAAATCCAAAATGCAGGTGGACAAAAATAGAGGGATTGGGAATTCCATGTAGTGGTTCATAGTCATCTCCCAGAGTTCTTTCGCTGGGTGTAGCTGACTCAGTTCATTACTGCTCTATTAGAACTGATTTGGTTCATCCATGAGGTATCTTAAAAGAAATTTGTAGGCTGGGGTCCATCTCCAAATCAAGGGGCAAAGTTTATTGTAATTGTAATACCAACTGAAGTGGGCCAAGTTCCAAATGAATTTAGCAAAGAACCAGGAGCAAGAAGATAAATTTATAAGAAAAAATTAGACAGACAGGGAGCTTCCATGTCACTGATATGCAAATTTTATGGCTTACAGGTGGTTCTGAGGAATGGTTTGGTATGCGCTTTGTCAAGGTCTGGGCTAGCTCCTCTGAAGGGCTCAGAATAAGTCCTTGCCCCACGTTGTGGGTGCCAAATTGTAAAGTTCTCTAAATTATAATCCTTCTCTGGGAGGAGGTTTCTTTTCTGTATAATCTTTTTCTCTGTGAGCAGGTTTCTTGGGAGGCTTCTGGAGCCTTCCCCTCCAAAAGTGTGGGATTGCTGGACTTGTGAATCCACGGGACGTCTTCTCTTTGACTCAATCCAGACTGCTTCCTTGCCCAACTGCCCTCCTCTTTTATCCTCCCAGAGAATGGGCTTGTGGGAACTCTTTCAATCAATGAACTTGCTCCTTTTAAAGGTTGTGTATACTCGTTTTCAAAACTCCTTTTAAAGGTGTGAACTAAAGATGTGAACTAGAGAATTGTTAAATACGGACTTAGCACTTAGTAAGAACCTAACAGCACTTCGTTTAAAAATTTTTTTATTTATTAAAGCTTTTTATTTACAAAACATATACATGGGTAATTTTTCAACATTGACCCCTGTAAAATCCTATGTTCCAAATTTTCTGCACCTTTCCCCCACTCCCTCCCCTAGATGGCAAATAATACAATATATGTTAAACATTTAAAAATATATCTTAAATTCTACATATATATATATATATACACACATATTTATACAATTATTTTGCTGCACAAGAAAAATCAGATCAAAAAGGAAAAAAATGAGAAAAAAACCCAAAATTTTGCATATGTTTGGAAAGTAAAAAAGCTTTATTAAAAAAAAAACAACAAACAATTACCCAGTAAAAAAGGAACACCCCATTAGGCTGGGCAGGCTGAATCCTGAAAGGGACTTAGCACCTTAAAAGAACTTTAGTTAGCTAGTGGGGCATTTTGTTGGAATACATAGAAGAGCTGTTGGAATACACAGGAGACCCTGACAGTGGCTGCTGGAGATCCAACCCAGAATGGATCTTCTCTTGTGAGAGGATGATACAAGGAGGCTGAGAGGCAGCTGCTGTTCTCTGACCTCTCTGACTGAGAGGCCGTTGCATTGTCTGACCTCTCTCCTCTTCCCTCTGCCTCCAATTCATCTCATTCCACATCCATTCCACAACACCTGTATCAGCAAAGGCTGCCCTGCAACTCCTTCAGATGTTATGATTCACAGCTGTGGAGGCTTTAGGAGAATTGACTCTTCCCTTAACAGTATTTAATTAGCCTAATTAGGAGAGATGTCACGTAGTATAGGGGAGGAGTAAGGAAAAAGACAGTATGAGGCAGAGTGTCAGTGGTGGACTGACCCAAAGGAGGATAGTAGCAAAGCCATGGTCCATAAACTGTTTGATAGGGAGAATTTAGCTTCAGGGACTTGACATAACTTGGATTTCTGACCGCATTATCTCCAGAGGATGGTACTAAACTGATCTCCATTAGCAGAGTCTTCTTCCTGCCTGTCCCAGGGAATAATTTTTGTCAGTTCTTCAGTTTTTCTCTGCCCACCAGACCTACCATTCAGGACCTCATCTAGGCTACATCCAGGGACATGGCTTCAGAAATGGGCAGTGTTTGGAGGAACAGTAAGGCTGAATAAACCGATGGCAATGCAGGAAAAATTGGCAATGTGACAGAGGCATTCCTGCGTGAAGCAGCCATAACCTCACTGAGAAGTTTCCAGAGCAAAGTGGAGCCTAGGAGCTTCAGTCCTGGACATGTTACCAAGACAATCGCCCTTCCAGGAAAAGTGCAGCAGAGAGCCAGAGTGAAGAGGATAAGAGAGCATTATTGCTTTTGATGCTAGGTCTGACATCTGAATATCCCACCCAGAAGTTGCCCAGAATGGAAATCTGTTGCTCCCTTTTTCCTCCAGATGTCACATATATTCAGAGGCCTCGGAGGAGTTATGGGAAATCCTGTTTGTTGACAGCTGCTTAGGCCTTTGCATAAATAGCCCATCTATATGGAGCCTATGACACTACCAGCTGCCAGGTAATTTGTCTCCTTGATCACTTACAGCCCATTCTGCATGATCTATTTGTCCAAAGCAATATATGGTGGCAGGTTTGCTCATATTTTATGCTTATGAACCTACCTGTTTCTTTCTTCCCCGTTCTGGACACATTTATCTTTGTCCTTTATGGCTTCTCCCACACAACTTTGCTACTCCCCCCCTCCACCCCCCATGTCTACACATGGAACAGTAACTGGCCTTGGGAAAGACTAATGAATAAAGATTGCATTAAAACAAGCATTAGGGAAAGATGGAAAGGCAATAGCAGTGATAGTGAGGAGTGACTAAGAGAAGAATCTCTGTGTGAGGTCCCTGTAGACTGGAGTGGGACCAGAAGGAAAATGGCAATACAAAAGAGAAACCATTGAGGTTTTAATTCCTTCCCAGCAAAGCAAGTAACAAGGAGGAAAACAGTCAGTGTTGGAGGGCCTGGGGAAAGCACACTAATATATTTTTGGTGTAGCTGTGAATGAGCACAACCATTCTAGAGAGCAATCTGGAATTATGTAAAGAAAGAGATAGTCATAGTCCTCATCCCAGAGATTTCACTGCTAGACATATGTCTCAAGGATGCCATTGGCAAAAAGGAAGAGTGCATAGACACCAGAATATTTATAGTAGCACTTTTCATAGGAGCAAAAAACCTGAAAACAAAGTAGATGCCCATGGATTGGGGAATGACTCTTAAAACAACAGTCTGTGATTGTAGTAGGACTTCCTGCACAGTAAGCAACAATGAATATGATGAGCACAGAGAAGCATGGGAAGAATTCCATGAACCGATGCAGAACAAAGTCAGTACAGCCAAGAAAGCCGGATCCATAGTGACTGCAACAATGTAAACAGAAGGAATAACCACAAAACAGTGCTCTGGAATTATAATGACTAAGCTTAGCCCCAAAGAGAAAATGTCAGAATCTAACTTTTCAGGTTTCAAATTCATAGGGGTAGAACATTGCATGTAATGCTAGAATTGTTTTGATGTGTTCCGTCATTTTACTGAATTATTTTTCTCCATCTTTTTCTTTAAAAAAAAAAAAAAAAAAAAAAAAAGGACAACTTTTTTTTTTTTTTAAATAAAGGATGGCGGGGCAGTTAGTGGTGCAGTGGATAGAGCACCAGCCCTGAATTCAGGAGGACTCAAGTTCAATTCTGATCTCAGACACTTAACACTTCCTAGCTGTGTGACCCTGGGCAAGTCACTTACCCTCAGCCTCAGAAAATAAATGAATAAATGAATGAATGAATGAATGAATAAATAAAAGATGGCTCTCTGGAAGGGAGATGAGGAATATGAGGAAATCTATTGATGTAAAAATAAAAGATATTGATAAAAATTTAATTTAAAAAACTGAATCCTAGTGCTCATAGTTATTATTATTATTATTATTATTATTATAAGAGCTGGATAAAGCTGGTCCAAACCCCTCAAAGGATTACAGAGCTAGCATTGAAGGAAATCTCAGATCCAACTTTTTGATTTTACAGATGAGGAAACTGAGGTCCCGAGAGGTGAGTTTACAGATCACAAAACTAGTAAGTACTAGAACCTATCTAGGCTCTCTGACTCCAAATTCATTTTGCTTTTCTCAATGTACCATACTATAATGTGGAAGCAGTGTTAAGAGTTGAAGGGCAAAAGAGTGAAGAAGAAGGAGGGGGAATATAAAAGAGAAAGAGAGATAATCTGCATAAAGGTGAAGGGAAGACAGATAGGGTGCTTGGGCATACTAAATAGCACTAAAGGAGGGAATGGCAGTTATGGAGAACAGTGATCATGAGGAATTAGGAAATAATAGGAAATAATATCATGGTATACTGGGGAAACAGTAGGTAGTGAGAATGGAAACCTCTGCTCCAGATCTTACCCTGACACTATAAGGAAGTTAATCTTAAGGTAAGGAAACAAATCTGACCTCAGAAATATCACTGGAATTTAATGGAATCAAACCAGGTCTACAATATCGCCCTGGGAAGGTTTGTCATATTCAGAAGAAATAGAAAAAGTAATTGGGGGGGTCATTAGTAAGACTGTATATTCACGTGACAAACCAAAAGGAGAAAGAGATGAATCACTTTTGGGGGGATGAACACTCATGAGAGAGATTTGAATGAAGAAGCAGAAACAGATAATATTTTCATTGTACTGAAGATCACCTGTAGAGAAAAAGGAAATAGCTGAAGAGTTAGGAGAAATAGGTTACAAGCTTGGAACAGAACATTATGCAGTAGTGATGGGTGATTTCAATTATCTGTACATTTGCTGAAGTGTTCTCCCTCTCTCCCTCCCTTCCTTCTTCTCTCTTTGTCTCTATTCTTTTCCTCTCCTTTCCCTCCCTCTCTTTCTCCTCTTCTTCATATTCTTCTTCTCTCTTTCTTTCTCTCCTTCCTTCTTTCTCCTTCTTTCTCCTTTTCCCTCTCCATGTCTCTGTCTCTCCCTCCCTCCTTCCTTTTCTTCTTTCCTCTGTATCTTTGTCCTTCTATCCTTCCCTTTTCCCTTCCTCTCTTCTTCATCATCTTCTCTTTGTCTCTCTCACCCTTCCCTCTTTTTTCCTCCTTTCCCTTTATGTTCCCTCCCTCTTTTTTTCCCTTTCTTTCTCTCTGTCTTTGTCTCTCACTACAAAATACAGGGAAGTTAATAATTTCATGATTTGAATTAGGGATATGTTTATACTTTAAAAGATCATTTTCATAAAATGTCTATTATCCCCTTTATTGTCTGATTTAATTCTAGAAATAATAGATTTAGTGAAGAGACAAGAAAAAGAAATTGAGAGAATAAGCATAGGAAAAAAAGAAACAAAACGATTGTTTTGCAGATGATATGACTGTGTAGTTAAAGAACCCTAGAGAAACAACTAAAATTTATTGAAGCAATTAACAACTTCAGCAAAGTTGCAGGATATAAAATGAACCAACACAAACCATCAGCAGTTCTGTATATTACCAACAAAATCCAGCAGGAAGAGCTAGAAAGAGAAATTCCATTTAAAATAACTGCAGACAGTTTAAAATACTTGGGAGTCCACCCGCCAAGGCACACACAGGAACTATATGAATACAATTAAAAAATATTCTTTATACAAATAAAGACAAAACTAAATAATTAGGGAAATATTAATTGCCTGTAGGTAGACTAAACTAGTATCATAAAAACAACAATAGTATTAAATTTAATTTACTTATTTAGGGCAATACCAATCAAACTACCAAAGGATTACTTTATGGAGCTTTACTTTATTACTTTATGGAGCTAGAAAAATAATAATAAAATTCATCTGAAGCAACAAAAGAAATATCAAGGGAAATAATGAGGGGAAAAGTAGCAAGGAAGAGGACTTTAAAAGTACCAGATTCAAACTCTATTACAAAGCAGAATCATATTACTTGGAACTCATTAAGAAAGAGAGACATTGTATATTGAATTACTTTCTGTCTAGCAGAGGAGGGTAGGGGAAGAGAAGGAGAAAAATTTGGAACATAAAGTTTAACAAGGGTGAATGTTGGAAACTATCTTTTTGTGTATTTTGAAAAATAAAAAGCTATTATTTGTTTAAGAAGTCATAGAGAGTTTATTAGTGAAACAGATTAAGTACATGCCATATAGGATAAGAAGCACAATAACCTAGTATTTTATAAAGCCAAAGATCCTAACTATTGAGGCAAAAACTCACAATGCAACAAAAACTGGTGGGGAAATTGGAAAGCAATATAGCAGAAACTAACATACAGAACAACATCTCACATTGTAAATCAAGATAAGCACCCAATGCAGTCATCACTTAGATAGAGAAGGTAATACCATAAACAAATGAGAGGAACAAGGAATAAATTACTTTTCAGAACTATAGATAGAGGAAGAGTAAATAACCAAACAAGAGAAAGATAGGGTTACAAAAGGCAAAATGAACAATTTTGATTACATAAAGTATAAAAGTTTTTGCACCAACAAAACAATGCAGTTGACATTAGAAATGAAAAAAAATAAATGGGGGAAAAATCTTTGTGACAAGTTTCTCTGGTAAAGGCTTCATTTCTAAGTAACTTGGGGAATGGATTAAAATTTATAAAAATAGGACTCTCCAGTTGATAAATGGTCAAAAAATGTGAAGATGAAATTTTTAGAAGAAATCCAAGCTACCAATAGCCATATTAAAAAAAAAAAAAAACAAACAGCCTAATCATTAATACAGAAAACAAATTAATATTATATCTACTCTTTGACTCAGAGATGTCATTAGTAAGTATATATTTCAAAAAGATCAAAGAATGAGGAAGATGATTCATATAAACAAAAATATTTATAGCTGTTTTTTGTTGTTGTTGTTGTTTGTTTTGTTTTTGGCAAAGAACTGGAATAAAGAGGGTACCCATCAATTGGGGAATAGCTAAACAAGTTATGATATATGAATGCAATGGAATAATAAAATTGTACTATAAAAATGATGAAAGGGATGGTTTCATAGAAATTTGGAAAGACTTGTATCAACTAATGCAAGGTAAAGTGAGCAGAGCCAGCGAAACATTCTATACAATAACAATTCCAGAAAACTCATGATGGAACCTATAAGTCCCCTCATAAAAAAAGAGGTGATAGACTCAGTGTTCAGACTGAGATATACTTTTTTAATAGCCAATGTAAAAATTTATTTTGCTTGTTTATACATATTTTTTTTCTCTTTTTTAAAATGGAGATGGAGGGATGGGGGAGAAAGGAAAATGTCATTAATCCAAAAAAAAAAAAAAAAGTTGTGTTTCTTAAGTCATTTTTCTCCTTGACATTGGTAACTATTTAGAGGAACTAATATTCTGGACCTGATTACTAAAGTAGAAACCAGGCCCAGTGAGGAGAAATGTTGGCAATATCTCCCTGCTAAGCAATTGGAAAGACAAATAGAATCTAACAATGAAGGTCATAGTGGAGGCTACAACTCAGTCTCTTCATCTCTTCAAGGGCAGAGGCCATCATGATCAGGAGTCCTCAGCTCTGGTCTGACCCAAGAGTGGGGAGAGAGACGTTGATCCTAGTCATGTCCTATAAGCTCCTCCCCTAAGTGGTGATGACAGTTTCAGAGGCCACCTGGAACCCTATCCTAGGGACCTTTTCTTTTTCCTTCTCCTTCCCACCTCCTTAAATATCCCTGCTAAGAGGTATATCATCTTGGGGCCAAGATGCTCCTCAAAGCCCTAAGGGGTTTCCCACCTTGTTCAAGTACTTGTCCTATGTCACAAAATCAGTAACCTGTCATGGGAGGGCAAAATTGGACATTTTTACTGGCGTCAGGAGACCTGAATTCTAATCACTCTAACTCTACAACTTTTCTTTCTTTTTTCTTTTCCTTTCTGTCAAAGCAGTCTGCAAGGTTGTAATGATTACATTTACCTCAATAAATGAGCTTACCTCTGTGGTCATAGACAACTTGATACTTAATATTTTTTAACCCTTGTAATATAAATTTAAGGTGATTCATCTGTACAAGTATCAATGGTTCTAACTAGGAGTGTGCTGGTAAATGTTTAACAACCAGATGTCTTAAGACAAAATATATACCTGATAAAGCTTTTAGTTTCATCTGCAATACTAGCACTTTCTCCATCACTTTCTTAAGTGAATCCACAAAACAATAAATCAGAACTTTATTCTATAGCATTTGCTGATTTCCAGAGCATAATTGCTCACACTGAAAATTTAACAATCAGTTCTTTTGAGCTAATATGAGGTGATACCAGCTATAATTCCTGGTTGTAACTAATAAATAATGTTTTTTCAATTTGTTGCAAAATTCAGCAGTTAGTTTACAATCCATCTAGTTTTAACCTGCTACTTAGAGGACTTTTGGGGGGGCAGTGGAATTGAGGGATCTATAAGGGTTTATCTTTGAGACTTCTTTTCCCCCCTACTCAAAGCTTCTCTCTGTTTGCTGTAAATGATTACAGCACTCCTCCCCCTTCCACTGTAATGTCTCAAAATTTTCATATGCTAAAAATACAGAAACAATTAACCTCAATATCTACCTATGAAGGATAATTAGTTAATAATAATGATAGCCAGGAGTTTTTTATGCAGAATTTTTAGGTTGCAAGGCTTTTTATAAATATATATTTTTTTGATACTCATACTAATCTTGGAGGAAAGTGCAATTATTACCCTCATTTTACAGATGAGGAAATAGAGAGAGATGTAGTAGTTTGCCCATGGTCACACAAATAGTAAGTGGAGCTAGATTAAGTCATCCTACATGTAAATCTAATCTAGCTGCCCTGGTTAAACTAGAAAGGTTGCAGATGGGTTCCTTGAGGGGGAGGAGAATAAAGAAGAAATAATCAAAAATTATTATTTCTCAGAAATAATCTCTTGGGAAATATGGCATCATGAGGTCTCTGTCTCTCTGCTAAGGGGCGATGTCTGCCTGGGACCCTCACCATGTAATAAGAATGCATTTCATGCTTGCCTGTCCTGGGCTCAGACACATTGTGATTCTTTGCTCAAGTGTCCAAATTCCCAATTATGGCTTTTAAGTACAAATAATGGTAATCTTAGGAAGAAAGGACTACTCCCTCTTAGACTTTGGGATGTAAATGGAGAGAAATTCTAGGGAGAGTCTGACAAATTCCTTAGATTGAGGGAGAGTCTTCAAAAGATTCTGGAAGACAAACAGGTTCCCTTGTCATGAATTCTACAAATCAAGTCAGCCCAGGAGTAATGGGGAGAATTGTAAAAATGTAAAGGAAAACCATTTTATGAGGATGAAAAGGCAACAATATGAAGCGATTGTCTAGCATGGTCGATGGAGGACGGGTTCTGGAATCAAGAAGACCTGAGTCAAATCCAGCCTCAGGCACTTATCAATCACCTAAAAAAGTCACTCACCCTCTGTCAGCCTCAGTTTCCTCATCTGTAAAATAGGAATAATAATAATAGCACCTACCTCTCAAAATTATTATGAGGATCAAATAAGATTTTTGTAAAGTATTTTGCAACCTTTATGTACCATATTATTGTTGTTGACTCTCAAAGCACTATATAAATACTAGCTATTATTATTGATGTTGCTGTTATTAAAAGTTCACTGACCAACTTAGCTTTTTAAAAAACATGGACAAAAGATGAAACCATGGTTAACTCCTATCAATCACCTTACAAAAGGCAGTGATATTATTATTTTTAAAACAGTAAGGTCATCAATGGTAATAACTTTTACATGAATCTTTATAGACATCTGTGTGGGTCAGTTTGCTTATTAACAAATACCTTCTTAAAGTATTAAGTAAAAAAGTGAGTGATCAATGTATATAACAGTGATTGAAGTTGGCTCTACTGTGCAGAATATTTCATATTACTAGTTAAATCTTTTCCAGTTATTCTCAGAAAGACATTCTTTTTAAAAAAAATTCACTTTCAACATGATTTTCTTTTTAAATTTTGAGTCCCATAATTTCTCTCTTCCTCATACCCTTTCCTTCAACTACTCAGAAAGCAAACTATACAGTAGAAATTATGCCTTTGAAACCATACAAAAAGTTTCAATATTAGCCATATCATAAAAATGTGAGAAAATTATACTTCATTTTGAGGTAGTTAGGTGATGCAGTGAACAGAGCACCAGCCTTAGAGTCAGGAGGATCTGAGTGTACCTATTTTCCCTCCTTCCTTCCAGCATTTATCATTTCCAATGTCTGATCAAGTATCTTAGAGTTGTTTTAATTTGCCTTTCTCTAATAAATAAATAGTGATTTAAAACATTTTTTCACATGACTATTGATAGCTTTAATTTCTTCTTTTGAAAACTTCCTGTTCTTATCCTTTGACCATTAGTCAATTGGAGAATGGCTCTTTTAAAAATAAATAAATTTAGCTCAATTCCTGATATATATATTTTTTAATGAGGCTTTTATTGGAGAAACTTGCTGTCGATCCCCCTGTCTCCATTTCCTTCTTTCCTTCTAATTTTGCCTGCATTTGTTTTGTTTGTACAAAAACTTTTCAACTCCATGTAATCCAAATTATCTATTTTATTTTCAGTAATCCCCTTTACCTATTGTTTGATCATAAACTCTTTCCTTATGTATAGATCTGAGAAATGCATTTTTCCATGCTCCCCTATTAATTTATGATATCACCCTTTACATCTTAATCATTTACCCATTTTGACCTTAAGTTGGTATATGGCATGAGATGTTGGTCCAAGCCTAGTTTCTGCCAAACTGCTTTGTAGTTTTCCCAGCAATTCCCAATAGTTGAACTTTTACCTCCAAATTTTGATTTTTGGGTTTATCAAATACTAGATTACTATGGTCATTTACTACTGTGTATTGTATACTTAATCTATTCCACTGATCCACTACTCTGTTTCTTAGTACCATATTGTTTTGGTAATTATCACTTCCTAATATAATTTGAAATCTGGAACTTCTATTTTGCCTTCCTTCACCTTTTTGTTTTTAAATTATTTTCCTTCATAGTCTAACCTTTCCTTCTACCAGATGAATTTTATTACTATTTTCTAGCTCTATAAAATAGAACTTTGGTGATTTGATAGTCTGGTTGGTATGGCGCTAAATAAATAAATTAACTTAGATAGAATTACCATTTTTATTATATTGGTTCAGCCTATCCATGAGCAAAAAATATGTCTCCAATTGTTTAGATCTGTCTTTATTCATGGGGAAAGTTTTTGTAATTGTGTTCATATAATTCCCTCATTCATCTTGGCAGATGAAAAACAAATTTTCCAAGAAAATTTTTGTTACAGTAACAAAACCAAATATTACCAATGATACCAATTCAAGCACTAGAGCAAGGTAAAGAAGATTTATTTCATTGTGAAAAACAAACCATCTGAAGCAGTCTAACTTAATCTGAAAGCAATAGATAGTCATAATTATTCTGCTGGAAGGATGGGAAAATGCTACAAAAGTCAGCTGTAGAGTCAACTTAGCTTTCCTAGCAGCAGCTAGATGGTACCCTGGAACCTGGGGAATAGAAGTCATAAATTCTAATCAGCTTCAAACACTTACTAGCTGTGTGCCACTTGATCTGCTTCAATTTCCTCACTTGTAAAATGGGGATAATAATATTACCCCTTCTGTGTCTTAGTTCTCCCATCTGTAAATGTAGGATGAGGAAATAGCACCTATTTTCCCTCTCTAAATTTCATTTTCCTCTTCCCTAACATTTGGGGTTAATAGCAGGTCCCATCTAAGGTTATTGTGAAAATCGAATGAGATAATCTTTATAAAGTTTTTTTTTTTCCCCAGCAAGCCTTAAAATATTATGTAAATGCTAGCTATTATTATTTTCCAAATTGCCTCACCATTCCCAGGAAGGTCTTAGATTGTATTTTTCCCCATATATTTATTTTAAAAAATATTTTTTCAGATTTTTTTATAATATCTTTTTATTTTTCAAAATACATGCAAAGATACTTTTCAACATTCATCCTTGCAAAACCTTGTGTTCCACATTTTTCTCTTTCCCTCCCTACCCTCTCTCCCCTAGAAAGCAAGTGGTCCAATATAGGATAAACATATGCAATTCTTCTAAACATATTTTCACATTTATTAGATTGTATGTCTTTAAAATGCCTGCCTCTACACTCTTTACAGATGATATGATGGTACAGATACAGAATCTTAAAGAATCAACTAGAAAACTACTAGAAACACTTCACTTTAGCTGAGTTGCAGGATACAAAGTAAGTCCACATAAATCATCAACATTTTTGTATACTACTAACAAAGTCCAGCAACAAGAGATACAAAGAGAAATTCCATTTACAATAACTGTAGATGATATAAATATTTGGTAGTCTACCTGCCAAGGCAAAGTCAGGAACTATATGAACACAACTGCAAAACACTTTCCACACAAATAAAGTCAGACCTAATCTCTTGGGAAAATATCAAGTGCTCATGGGTAGAACGAATGAATATGATAAAAATGACAAACTCCCAAGACATTACTTCACAGAGCTAGAAAAAATAACAGTAAATTCAGCTGGAAGAACAAAAGGTTAAGAATTTCAAAGGAATTAATGAAGCAAAATGCAAATGAAGGTGGCTTAGTTATACTAGACCTAAAACTATATTATAAAGCAGCTGTCATCAAAACTATTTGGTACTGGCTAAGAAACAGAGTTGTGTGGACCCACACTTAACACCATATGCCAAGATAAGATCAAAATGGATCCATGATTTTTTTTTTAATTTTTATTTTATATTATAATTATAACATTTTTTTTGACAGCACATATGCATGGGTAATTTTTTACAACATTATCCCTTGCACTTACTTCTATTCAGATTTTTTCCCTTACTCCCCCAACCCCCTCCCCCAGATGGCAGGCAGTCTTATATATGTTAAATATATTACAGTATATTCTAGATACAATATATGTGTGTAGAACCGAATTTTTTGTTGCACAGGAAGAATTGGATTCAGAAGGTAAAAATAACAGTTTACATTCATTTCCCAGTGTTCCTTTTCTGGATGTAGCTGGTTCTGTCCATCATTAATCAATTGGAATTGGATTAGCTCTTCTCTATGTTGAAGAAATCCACTTCCATCAGCATACATCCTCGTACAGTATCATTGTTGAAGTGTATAGTGATCTTCTGGTTCTGCTCATTTCACTCAGCATCAGTTGATGTAAGTCTCTCCAAGCCTCTCTGTATTCATTTCTTACAGAACAATAATATTCCATAACGTTCATATACCATAGTTTACCCAACCATTCTCCAATTGATGGACATCCATTCATCTTCCAGCTTCTAGCCACTATGAAAAGGGCTGCCACAAACATTTTGGCACATACAGGACCCTTTCCCTTCTTTAGTAGTTCCTTGGGGTATAAGCCCAGTAGTAGTATGGCTGGGTCAAAGGGTGGATCCATGATTTAGGCATAAAGAATGAGATCATAAATAAATTAGAAGAACACAGGGTAGTTTATCTCTCAGACTTGTGGAGGAGGAAGGAATTTGTGACCAAAGAAGAACTAGAGATCATTAGTTCCAATTGATTAATGATGGACAGAATCAGCTACACCCAGAAAAGGAACACTGGGAAATGAGTGTAAACTGTTTGCATTTTTGTTTTCCTTCCCAACTTATTTTTACCTTCTGAATCCAATTCTCCCTGTCCAACAACAGAACTGTTTGGTTCTGCACATGTATATTATATCTAGGATATAGCATAACATATTTAACATGTATGGGACTGCTTGTCATCTGGGGGAGGGGGTGGAGGGAGGGAAGGGAAAAGTTGGAACAGAAGTGAGTGCAAGGGACAATGTTGTAAAAAAACGATCCAGGCATATGTCAATAAAAAGTTATAATTTAATAAAAAAAAAAAAAAAAAAGAATGGCCAAAGCAAAAAAAAAAAAAAAAAAAAAAGAAAGAAAGGAAGAAAGGAAGAAAGAAAGAAAGAAAGAAAGAAAGAAAGAAAGAAAGAAAGAAAGAAAGAAAGAAAGAAAGAAAGAAAGAAAGAAAGAAAGAAAGAAAGAAAGAAAGAAAGAAAGAAAGAAAGAAAGAAACAGAGTTGTGGATCAGTGGAATAGTTTAGGTTCACAGGACAAAATAGTCAATAACTATAGCAATTTAGTGTTTGAAAAACCCAAAGACCCCAGTTTTTGGGAGAACTCACTTTTGACAAAAACTGCTGGGAAAATTGGAAATTAGTATGGCAGAAACTAGGCATTGATCCACACCTAACATCCTATACCAAGATAAGATTAAAATGGATTCATAATTTAGACATAAAAGTGATATTATAAGCAAATTAGAAGAACAAAGGACAGTTTACCTCTCACAGATTTATGGAGAAAGAAGGAATTTGTGGCCAAAGAAAAACTTGAGTACTGAATGTAAAATGGATAATTTTGATTATATCAAGTTAAAAAGGTTTTGTACAAATAAAACCAATGCAGATAAAATTAGAAGGGAAGCAATAAACTAGGAAAAAATTTTACATTCTAGGGTTTTGATAAAGGCCTTATTTCTAAAATACATAGAGAATAGCTTCAAATTTATAAGAACTCAAGCCATTCTCCAGTTGATAAATGGTCAAAGGATGTGAACAGTCAATTTTCAGATGAAGAAATTAGAACCATTTCTAATCATATGAAAAGGTGCTCTAAATCATTATTGATCAGAGAAATGCAGATTAAGACAACTCTGAGATACCACTATATACTTCTGAGATACCACTATATACTTGTTCTCTAAGAAACGACCCGCAGGATGATTTCAGAAAGGCCATGAACTGATGTTGAATGAAATGAGTAGGACCAGGAGATTATTATATATGGCACTAGCAAGATTATAAGATGATCAATTCTGATGGACATGGCTCTCTTCAACAATGAGATGATTCAAACTAATTGCAATTGTTCAGTGATAAAGAGAGCCATCTACACCCAGAGAGAGGCTTGTGGGAACTGAGTGTGGACCACAACATACATAGCATTTTCACTTTTTTTGTCGTTGTTTGCTTGCATTTTGTTTTCTTTCTAATTTTTTTTCTTTTTTATCCATTTGTTCTTGTACAGCAAGATAACTGTATAAATATGTGTGTGAATATATATATTTGATTTAACATGTATTTTAACACATGTTGGACTACCTGCCATCTAGGGGAAGGGGTGAAGGGAAAGAGGGAAAAATTTGGAACAGAAAGTTTTGCAAGGGTCAGTGTTGAAAAATTACCTGTGTATATATTTTGTAATAAAAAGCTTTAATAAAATTTAAAAAAAGTTTTCTGGCTTGAGGGTAAGGGAAGAAGAAAAAAAAGTTTTGTAAAGGTGAATGTTGAAAATTATCAATGTATATGCTTTGAAAATAAAAAGCTTTATTAAAAAAAGAAAGAAAAAAACATATGAATAAATAGTTTTCAACATTCACCCTTGCAAAATCTTGTGTTCTAATTGTTTTCCTCCCCCCCCTTCCTCCCCTAGATGGCAAGTAATCCAATATATTTTAA
Source organism: Sminthopsis crassicaudata (assembly GCF_048593235.1). NCBI lineage: Eukaryota > Metazoa > Chordata > Mammalia > Dasyuromorphia > Dasyuridae > Sminthopsis > Sminthopsis crassicaudata. Next base: position 14,223,972 of record NC_133617.1, read on the forward strand.
ACATATTTCCACACTTATCTTGCTGCACAAGAAAAATAATCTCAAAAAGGAAAAAACTGAGGAAAAAAAATAAAAAACAAGCAAACAACAATAAAAGAATCGAAAATACTATATTGTGATCCACACTCGGTCTCCACAGTCTCTCTCTGGGTGCAGATGGCTCTCTCTATCACGAGAACATTAGAACTGGCTGGGCACCCTCTTTAATGAGGCCTGGGACAGCTGAAAAGGAATCTAATTTGTCTCTTTAGCTAATTGGTCAACTCTTATAATAAAGCTCTCAAATTCATTGCCAAACTTGCTTTAAGTAATAATAGCATTTAGACAACACTTTCAGGCATGTGCTATTTCAACTGATACTTACTAGCCTGAGATTGAAAGAGATTTTTGCATGTATTTTGTTTTTGTGTGGCAATTGATAATTTCCCAGAGTCATATAGCTAGTAAGTGCTAAGGCCCTGAGACTAGATTTGAATTCAGGTCCTCTGTACTTCAAGCCTAGTTTCTATCCACCATGCCATCTAACTGCCCTCTGACTTGCTTAGTCACTTGAGGCAGAATTTGAACTCAGGACTTCCTGACTAGAGGTCTAGCACTTTCCTCCACTGAGCTGCTTTTTCTTAGGCAGAGCTGAAACTTTACTGGCAATTTCTCATTTTGTCATGGAAAACATTTCTAATTTGATTTCTTACTTGAGAATTCACAAATTTATTAGGTAAATTGTATGGAGAGCCAGATCTCAAGACTTGAAAGACTGAGTTCAACAAACACTGAGCTGGGTGACCCTAAGCAAATCACTTAACATTTGTCTGCCTCAGTTTCCTTACCAGTAAAATGAGAATAATAATAACACTTACCTACCAGGTTTTTGTGATCGGTAGACAATTAAATTCTTCCCCAATTCACTGAATTTTGCCTTCTTAAAAATTATTTTACTTGCCTTTTCTGAAGTAAAGGGTCTTTTGTTCAAGGCAATTGAAACAAAAGAAAAAATTAAGAGAATCCCCTGCTAGACAGTTCTTAAATACTAGAGAACACAGCTTCAAAATTCAAACTATAAAATACTGTATCTCTGCCTTTCTCTCTGTCTATCTCTCTATATCCTTTTCTCTTTTCCTGTCTCCTCTCCCTGATCAGAAGAGATGTTTTTAAACTGGCCTCAGTTCTATTTGTGAAGAAATCACCTTTTTTCCTGAATAGATATCAACACATAGCATACATTTCTGTTTGCTAGAATCAGTCAGTCATAAACCAAATAATGGACTCTTAATTGAAATTAAACAAAGATATTTAAAAATAATAATTTTTTAAAAAAGCTTTACCCAAATCCTTTTGGCCAACAATTTACTAGTTTTATTTCTCTTGTGGATAAGAGAGAAATGCCAATTTTTCCAGGGGTGAACATATTTTTATATATTCTTTTCCTATGGTCTATGGCTCTTCAATTTTTATGAAGTTATTTTGTTATTCAGTCATTCAGTCGTATTCAGATCTCTAGGACCCCAATTAGGATTTTCTTGGCAGAATTATTGGAGTGGTTTGCCATTTGCATCTTCAGTTCATTTTATAGATGAAAAAACTGAGGCATAAAATGTTTGTGGCAGCTCTTTTTGTAGTAGCTAGAAACTGGAAGATGAATGGATGTCCATCCATTGGAGAATGGTTGGGTAAATTATGGTATATGAAGGTTATGGAATATTATTGCTCTGTAAGAAATGACCAACTGGACGATTTCAGAGAGGCTTGGAGAGACTTGCATCAACTGATGTTGAGTGAAATGAATAGAACCAGAAGATCGCTGTACACTGCAACAACAATACCGTATGAAGATGTATTCTGATGGAAGTGGATATCTTCAACATAAAGAAGACCCAACTCACTTCCAGTTGATCAATGATGGACAGAAATAACTACACCCAGAGAAGGAACACTGGGAAGTGAATGTAAACTGTTAGCACTACTGTCTATCTACCCAGGTTACTTATACCTTCAGAATCTAATACTTAATGTGCAACAAGAAAATGGGATTTACACACATATATTGTATCTAGGTTATACTGTAACACATGTAAAATGTATGGGATTGCCTGTCATCGGGGGGAGGGAGCAGAGGGAGGGAGGGGATAATTTGGAAAAATGAATACAAGGGATAATATTATAAAAAAAATTATCCATGCATATATACTGTGGAAAAAAATTATAAATTAAAAAAAAAGAAAAGAAAAGAAAAAACTGAGGCATGCAGTCTTCAGTGGTGATCATACAGCTAGTAAAGTATTGCAAGTCAGATTTCAGCTCATGAAGATTAGCCTTCCTGAAGTCAGTCTGGCACTCTATCCATTATTCCACCCTGCTTTCCCATCAGTCTGGATTTAAAGATATATAAAGTCCTAAAGACAGTATATATTTCCAGTTTATTGTGGGGTAATATATTAATCAGATAATCAGTTATCTGGTCAGCAGCCTCTCTGAGATTAGTGACCTGCCACACAAAGGTGTTGTTCATTACTCAGAAAAAGGTGAGGAAATTTTACCTATCATCTGGGCTCCCCTGTGGGCTTAGATACAAGCTTCTTTTACTATCAGATATATCTGAGGAACTTGGCAGCTCAAAATGTCTTGTCCAAGAGAAGATAGATGATAGAACGTTGTTAAAAGGAAGGGTTTAATCTGGCATAATAGAAGCCTGGTAAGGTCAGGAGAGTATGAGAATCTCCTCACAACTCACTCACTGACCAATAGGAATCTGAATCTAGCTCCCCTGTACAGGTAAGGGTCTAACATTTATACATAGAACTTACTACAAATCAGTCACTATGCCAAATGTATGTTTTATTAAAGCTTTTTATTTTCAAAACGTTTGCATGAGCAAGATAATGGTACAAATATGTTTATATTGGAACTAACATATTTTAACATGTATAGCATATATTGGATTAGTCGCCATCTAGGGGAGGGTGTGGGGGGAAGGTAGGGAAAATTTGGAACACAAGGGTTTGCAGGGGTCAATGTTAAAAAATTATCCATGCATATTTTAAAATTAATTAATTGATTGATTTTTTAAATTATGAAGGCTTTTTATTTTCAAATCATATGCATAATTGTCAATGCTGGAAAATTGCCTAGGTATAAAATTTTTGTAAAAATAAAAAAAAATTAAAATTAAAAAAATTTTTCTATAAGCTTTCTATAAAATTGAAAATGTGAAATTTTATTAAAGTTCACTCTGAGATTTAAAAAAAAATCATATGCATATTAAAAGTGTGAGGCTGGATTTGAATGTGATCTTACTGAACCCAACCACGTAGACTCTTAGCTGCTTTTGGACCCCTCCAGCTTCATTTCTCATAACCCTGAGTCTGCTGACATTGAGAATAGCCATTCTCAGACAGGAAAGTATGTTGACCAATTTTGGACACAAATTTTAAAGTGACCAACAAGATCTGGAATTAATGTCAAGGTTGACCATTTCTGGTGGGAATTCTTATAAGCCTGTGTTCACACACCCAAGAATAAAGTAGAGAATTATA